>NC_085861.1:52094294-52159294 GCF_034702125.1 Engraulis encrasicolus | reverse complement strand
TCCGCCGCACGGTGTCCCTCAAGCCTGACATGCCGCCCAAGCCTCTCTTCATCCCTGCCACCTCGCCCGTCAACCAGCAGGGCAAGTACTACTGAGGTCAACAGCCAGATTTTATTTTTTTTGATAAACAAAGTGACTACACTCCAGCGACTGCTGTAGTTCAATGACTGGAAGTGGACCTCAAAACCACACTCAAATGTGAGCCAAGTGAGCCAGTGAGCGGAGTATTTTAATTGACAGTCAGGGACGCTCAGACGCTGCCTGCCTACACACTTTGAACCTGACCTACTTTGTTCCTTCTCTATGTCCATTGAATATATTTGTACCATATTGGTATTGCTCAGCTATTCGCTTCTAGAGGGTGAACAAAAAAACAAAAAACAAAAGAACTGTCAAGGCATCACCTTGTTTTTTTAGGCTGCCACTGTCTTCATTGTGGCTTGACATGCAACTATGTGAACAAGTGAAGGTTGGCACATGCAGTAACTCCATGTGGACACTGAAGGCTTTTTGCCGTGCGATGTGGTGCTGCTCCTCTTATGGCTTTCGCTTAACTATTCTGTTGGACGTAGAGTCGATGATCAGTGATTGTTTCCTATAATAATGTGTACATATATATGCATGTGTGTGTGCGTGTGTGTGTGTGTATGTGTGTTCATATTTACACAGTATATGTATACAGTACATACTATACCATTCATACACAATATTTTTTTTGTGTATGCAGGGTTACAGCTTCTCAAAAAAAAAGAAACACTTAATTTGCCTTATATCAGAACAAATACATCTAATTTTTATTTTATTTTACTACCCGTTCATCACCCCTCCAAAACCTTGTCAGTATTACACCAGTCAAAAAAGAAAAGGCCATACAAGAGATTTATGAGCAATAACCATACTAAAAACTCCCTTGTCATGGCATGAAAAAAGATGGGAATAAAATTATGTGACGCATTACATAATTTTAGGACGTCGCATTCTGAATTTTCCATAGCATTTAGGCAGTGACCAAATAGGTAGGCAAGTGAAGAACATGTCAGTGGCCATATGCAGTATTATAAAATATCCCTGTGCCAGGTGTGCTTGGTGTGAGTGAGCTACATGCTGGGTATTCAGGCAGAAGCTTTCCAGATGCAAGCATATTGTCAAGGAATTCAGTGGAGATCATACCCTCAAGTATTACCCTCTTTGTTTTCATTTAGTGAAAAAAACTGCATCACTTGCAATTACCTTTGTAGTTATTGGTTGTAAATATAGGAATAATAACTAGCCGAAATTTAATTGTTTAATTGTGTAAATTGTGCCTTATTTAATATGGTATGTGCTTTGGGGTATGGTAGGGTGACAATGAAAGCAAAGATGCTACAATTTCTGTTTTATCTTTTTTTTTCCTTTTTTTCAATTTTGATGTCTGTATACTGTATGCCACATGTATCATAGGTTTATATTTCTATCTAGACCTTTTTGATATCCCCTGACTGTGTGAATAGGTTTAAACAACTACCAGCTTAAGAATGCAGGATCTGTCAGAATCCACTTTGCTCCACTTCTATGCTTTTACTCTACTCTCCTTGCTTAGTGGGTTGGTGATTGCCTTTGCACGCTTTCACATTGTGTTCACCAGATTGCAAAACCAGTCAATTTCGTTAAGGTAGCGATTTTTACATGACCTATGGGAGAGCACCGTTTCTGCACTCCTCAGCAGTCATCTCAGAGGGTTGTGTTTGTTTGTGTTTCCTTTTTTCATTACACTGCTCTGATAACAGCTGAGACTATTGATAGGGGAACCAATTTTGATCCAAGATGTTTCGATGCATCTGGTTTTTAACACTGCCTGCAGTGGAGCTCTATAGGATTCTTCTTTCTCTCTCTCTCTCTCTCTCTCTCTCGCTCTCTCTCTCTCTCTCTCTCTCTCTCTCTCTCTCTCTCTCGCTCTCTCTCTCTCTCTCTCTCTCTCTCTCTCTCTCTCTCTCTCGACACAAAAGTGTCTTTTGGTTGTCTCCTCTTAAGAAAACTTGTTGATATGGTGCTCCACTATTGCACTTTCTGACCAACTTCTGAATATTGCTCTGAATTGTGCTTTTTACTAAAAAAAAGAAACGTTCTCAAGATCGTTATGAAATGTGAACATGGTGTGTTTGTTAACTGCTTGGATTGCTGCCGTCGGCCTGCATTTGAATTCACCACAAGCCGGCTTTTCATCTGTATTGTCATCAGGCTTGTAGATGGCCAGTCATAACACATGTGCATACAGAGCAAGATGATCTCACAGAATTCTGTGAAATGAACACAGGCAATTGGGACACAAAATCTATGGCAGTTTCACAAATCTTGCCAAAAATTCCCTATGTGGTTACAGAAGTGCTTTACATGATGGGCCCATGGAAGTGTTTTATATTCTCACAGCTCTATGTTCCCACAGTCTTATGATGAAACTTATGTTATCAGGATTTTTCTCATTTCAAAGATTTTTTTTTCTCAAAAACATTTCTTACTGACAGATAAGGATTAGGGATTGTTTTGGTCTGGGCACAGCTTATACTGCTAGCGTTCTTTCGTTTTAGTACAAGTGGTAGCCTATCAACTAAGTGGAAAAGGTGTTTCTCAAAAATGTTTCTTTACTGACAGGTTAGGGATAGGGATTGTTTTGGTATGAGCACATCTTAAATACATTACTAAAGCATTATTTTGTTTAGTAATAGAATTAGGAAGTCCTATTGACCAAATGGTCAAGGCAGGCCGGTTTTCCAGTTTTCTAACGACAGACTGAACATACTGCTGTGGGAACATATAGAGAACACATCAGTGAGTCCATCACAGAAAACACTTCAGTGGCCATAGCACGGAAATTTGGCACAATTTGTGAAAGTGCCACATATTTTGTGCCCCAAGGGTTCATGTCAATTTCACATCATTTTGGAAGATCAGTCTGTACAGAGCTAGGAATAACCAATTTGGGGAAACAAATTGTGAAAGACTATACAGTATATCAAAATCAAAAAACACACACTCATTCTCTGACAGTATTCATGTCAATAAGACAGTATACAGTATATTAAGACAGAGGGCTTTGCCTGTGTAGATGCAGATATGATGAGTAGCTTCTTTGAACATAGATAGGGGTCAATGAAGGAAAGGGAATAGTCTTTGTCCACTTTAATTGGTATAACCATTGAGGTCTCTTGTTATTGCACAGTGTAAATAAAAATGTCATTTGGAGCTTTCCCTGTGTCTGGGTGTATTTTTGCAGTATTGATCTGAGATTTCTTGTATTTCCTTACATGTTTATTTGTTTGTTAATTTTGTTGCAGCTGCCTTTGTGTTTGTTTGTGCTGCTGATGAATGTTGCGTTTCAGTTACATGGCCTCCCCACTTTGATGCATCGATTATTACGATTCTCATGCTGCTCATTTCAAGTTTGGTTTGAGGTTTATCAGATGGTGAACTGTATTTCACCAGTGTGATCACACACACAATTTCATTTTGCAAGGGGTGCTGCCGAACACTCACACAGCCATTTTACAAGCATCTGTTCCAATAACTACTGCCAATCCAATGGGACTGAAATGCCTGATGTAGCTCACTTGGCATTAACACATTTCAATCCATTTTTTAAAAAAATGTCTAAAACAGGCACATAGCTTTCCAGATAGCTTCCGGCTGGTTAAATGTTGGGATTCATTGTAATGTGTTCTTTAATATTTTCCCTGTAGGGTTCTATTCAAATGCTGTCGCCGTGACATGTCAATACTTATTCTTTCACTCTCAACTGTTGTATTGCATTACATTCACGCCTACACATGTTAAAATGCTAAATTAAACGGAAATTTGACAGTGTATTTAATTCACTTAGGGATTCAAATGTGTTCAAAACATGTCAAATATGACATACTCAGTTTAAATTACTGTTTTGCTGTATATGGCAACAGTGATTTTCTACAAATAAAACAATTCTATATGCATGATTACATATGATTACAGTATATTTTTCTCTCACTCCATGTACGTGTGTGTGTGACCTCAATGAGGATGGACTAGAATAGAATATCTTACTCAGTTTTGAATTGAATTTAAACATCCGAGTGGCAGAAAAGCACTGTGTGTGTGTGCGTGCGTGCGTGCGCACGCGCATGTGTGCAAGGATTTCCATTCACCCTAATTTATCTAAAATGTGTTATTCTGTATTATTATCTTTACTATTCAGGACATGACCCCCACACAAGACCCAGGGCAAATGCATCACAGATGCACATATGAGTGTGTGTGTGTGTGTGTGTGTGAGAGAGAGAGAGAGCGAGAAAGGGAGAGAGAAAGGGAGAGAGAGAGAGTAGGTCTCTGGTGCTCTGCCGGTGATTGACAGGAAATATATTGTCCAATTACTTTGTTTGCTCTTGCATCTCCCATAATCCTTTCTGACCAGGCCGCAGAGAGCATGAATCACCTGCCTAAACAGGGTTTATTTCCCTCCGTCAGCCGCTCACTGTCCTCCACTGTCACAGTGATCCTCTACCCATGCCCAGCGGGGAAGCCAACAGGACAAAACCAACAGGGCAAAGGGGTCTGTTGTCCCAGACCCGAAAGGGGGGCTGTCAGATTTGGGTCCTCAGTACATTGCAATAATGGGTGAGGGAGCCCCTGAGATCAGTTTGTCCTGGGCCGAGGCAAAGCTGTCAGTGGGCCTGGTAGCACACGCTCACACCAGCCAGACCCTCTTCCTTTTATCACCTGTGCCAGCATGGCTACTGACAACATTATCTCCATACGTTCTATCCAGACCTTAAGGGGAAGATTTGACTCATCAGCCACTTCTCTTTCAACGCAAGTCATATCAAGGAGAATATAATAAAATGTATTTTTGTCCCAGCCAGATTAGTGTAGTGTTTTTCACACTTCCACACATTCACATATTTTGTTTTCTTTTTAACTCGTACTTCTCTTCTCATTCAGAATTTAGTGACAGCCTAGATTTTTGTGGGATTGTGTGACAGATGTTTTTTTTTGGTTTTGGAAAAGAAAAATGTGAGCAATCTACAACTGTTTATAAATAGTGCATCAATGTTTTATTGTCACACACTAGCACATGATTGTTTCATGATGCGTTTACGCAGGGCCACTACTATCTTTAGATGGGCCCAGGACAAGAAAACATCTAACAGGGCTCCCCACCCAATGCATAGACTGTAATGAGGACCCAGTTCTGGTGCCCCTCTCTCTTTCTGGGCCCGGGACACGTGATCTGTTTGCCCCTCCCTGTCGGCTTCCCTTGATGAAGGCTCCCACAGCGCCTTCATCTTTGACAAGTCTCCTGCCAGCTTCCCAGTCACCTGACAGATTTGCACACATTCATGATGTTGATTTTTTTTCGCACTTCTATCATATCACTTCTGAAGGGATGAGTTCTGGAAACCATAGGTAATTTGTGTGTGCGTGCGTGCGTGCGTGCATCCGTGCGTGCGTGCGTGCGTGCGTGCGTGCGTGCGTGCGTGCGTCTTTGTGCGCTTTGAAATAATTGTATTTCTTTTTTATGTACAGTATTCCTGTTTGTAATGATCTAATAAAAACTGCCACTTTTCATATTGCTAGAATATTTTCCAGCACTAGCCTAGTGTGTTCTGACTGGACTCCACAGATGTGACCCTATCTTTGTAAAAAAAAAAAAAAAAGAACATCGTCATTAGTAAATATCACACAATGAATTTACTGGCTAGGCAACGGAACAGCCAGGCCTTTGTTTTCTGCCCCTGCCTACAGGGTATGTTAGAAACGTTTGACGGGCTCGGGACACCTCCTCAATACCAAGCCTGGGCCCCCTCCTTTCCTTGTCCACCCCCCACCCCCAACCAGCTTCAACTTAATGTATTTGTGTGTTTGTATCATGACATATGATGTTAATAGGTACTTAGGGATATACAAAATAACAACATTGGCAGAAACGCATCCTCATCTGGCCTCTGGCATCATGTCTCTGGTGTTTTTTTCCCATAGCAGGCTTATAATGAATACACTATTGTTTGTTCATTGTTTCTGGTTTTAAAATTTGGTTTCCTTTTTCCTCTTTTTCTTTGGCCTCAATTACACAAAATCAGCATTTCTATATTTTGGTCATCACAAAATTGCAGGGCTATCATTTGTGAATGTGGGAGGCCTCCAAAAAGACTCCCACAAAATGACCTTCCAGGACGTGTTGTCTGTATGTGTGTGCGTGTGTGTGCGTTGATGCATGTGTGCATGCAAGTGTGCGTGCATGTAAGTGTGCATGTGTGCCTGTGTGCTTGCGCGTGTGTGTGTGTGTTTTAGGTAAACCTAGAACCATAACTGAGTGGGCCCATCATCATTATTGGAGAGAAATATATATTGACAATCTGCCCAGTATGCTTCATTGGCTGCACGCCCAAAACTTGAAAACTTTGCAGGCCACTAGGCCACAAACCGCACACCACATAGCGCTTGGATGGATGCAGCCTTTAAATGGCCAATAAACCTCAAAGGAAACACATGGCTCCACTAATATAAGACACAAGTGGTGTGTTGACCTCCTTCTCTCCGCGACGAGCGTGCAGCTCTCCCGTACTACTTCAAGTGTCGTCTTACAGTGTCACTCCCGAATCGCCGCTGCAGCGATGAGAACAACTGTGTGTGCCCCCATTTTAATGTCTTCATTAATTTATTTGTAAAAAAAAAATGATGGTAGCAGGCTTGCTAATACGAATTTAATGTGGTATTTTCAGGCTTTGATCTATTCCGTGCTGAGCGCGGTTGGATGGATCTCAACACTCACTCTGACCTTTCCCTGATGCTCCTAATGTATCATTCCTCCCACATTAAAGGGCCCTAACAAGTGCCAAATTGCAATTTAAGTGTTCCTGGAACCAACTAATACTCACGGCCACTCGCTCAGCCACTCCCTTCTATCTGTTCTGCCTTCTGTCTCCTCACTCGCTGGAACACTGGTCAGCATTTACTGAATGGGGTGCACAGAGAAGGAACACACACACACACACACACACACACACACACACACACACACACACACACACACACACACACACACACACACACACACACACACACACACACACACACACACACACACACACACACACACACACACACACACACACACACACACACACACACACACACACACACACACACACACACACACACACACACTCATCTGTCTCTCTCTGGCGTGCAGCATTTGGCATTACTACCAGCAATACTACTGCTATATGATATTACAACTGCACCACTACATTACTACTACTATTACTATACGTACTACTATTACTACCGCTACTGTGATAATGAATGGATGGATGGATGGATGCATGAATAATTCACATCCCTTAGTATTCCATCCAGACAGAATTAAGAATAAAGTATGAATGGATTTTTTCAATAACAGTATGAAAGCAGTTAGATTTAGCTGTGTTGGGGTGAATGGGTGAGACTCTGGTGTATAGTACTTGACGTGTTTTACCACTCCTTACTACATGGAGAGAGTGAAGCTTCTTCCCATGCCTGCTTCTAACAGTGGGCTGGTTGGTTGGTTGCGTTGCGTTGCGTTGCGTTGCGTTGCGTTGCGTTGCGTTGCGTTGCGTTGCGTTGCGTTGCGTTGCGTTGCGTTGCGTTGCGTTGCGTTGCGTTGCGTTATACCAGTCCTTGCCCTCCCGCCGTGCTTCCGTAGGCTTTCTCTGGGGTCAGTGGGGAGCTATGCAGCACGCCTGGCATCTCCACTATGTGTGGCATCCATGGAACGCGGCGCACACCCAGGGAAGCTGAGAGTGGGGTGGGGGATGGGTGGCATTGAAGGGGGGCAGAGATACAAGGGGGGGGGGGGGGGGCCTGATAATTGCCTCATTGTACTGTATGTCTTTGGAGGGGGGCCCTTCAGATGACTTTGTCCTGGGTCCGGCCAAACCTCTCAGCGGCTCTGTGTACGCCTCCCACCAAAACCCCCCATAGAGGGGCGGGGTGGTTGAGCGGGTGTTGGGGGTGGGAGGTAGGGTCAACAGGCGGGACGGCTGACTGGTTCTGTCCAGTTTCTTTTTTTTGTGCGATGAGAGGACATGAGGTGGGGTTACGAGGGGTGGCTGCAATACAGACCAGCAGAGGCTCTTTACTCAGCAGTTTTGACACTTTCACCCGGAGACAAGGAGGCACCTGCTGATGCCCGTCTCCCTGTCTGCCCGCCTCCCTGGCCCTTCGTCCTCCACCCTCCCAACCCCCTCCACCCCACACTGCCCCAACCCACTCCACTGCCCCACTCTCTTGCTCAGCCTTTACAACAGTTCCCCCTCCCCACATTACCCCCAACCCACACATGTCCTCCATGCAACCCCTCCACCCATCTCCGAATCATCACCCACCACTACCCCATGCACCCTTATCCCCGCCCTTCACCCTTCACCCCACACCCCAATCACCACCTCCTTATGCGTACCCTCCACCCAAACGCCACCACCTCCCTTTGGCCCTTTTATTGTGCTCCACCCTCGCAACCCTCTCCACCCCACAACATGGGCCCCACCCAAACACCACCACCCACCACCTCCCCCAATGTACGCCCCCCTCCTCATCTCTCTCTCCGCCCATCTGGCAGCCAAAGGGCCTGCCTGTCCCAGCCTGTTCGTCCCGCACCTGTCCTGGCTGGCATTAGCACATATAAGGCCCCAATTAACCTGCCAGGCCCCGGGCCGCGGTTTGTTGCCAGTAGCGACCCGTTAGCCAGTTGGAGCGTGCCCAGCCTCCGGACCGGCCGGATCAAACCGCCTTCAGCCGGCCCTCGAAAGATACCAGCCACGCAGTACAGTATGCAACGAATCATCTGTGACTTTCACCTCAGTGACTATATTAAGATTCGTACAACTTCCCGATCTTGATTGCAGCTGTCGAGTGTGTGCTTTTTTTCATGCAAATTAAACGTTTTGATTGTGCGTATCTGCTTGGGAGAGGTCTTGTTTTCTCTCTAGCCAGACATGCAGGAGCAACAGGTTTTGGTGCCCAAAACCTCATCTGTGCCGTAATGCTTTTATTTCTTTTTCAGCCATGGGTTTGTTTTTCTCCCATAGCCCATTAAAGTCGTGTCCTAGTGAGTTGAACATGGACAAGGATCCGGACTGCAGCAACGCTAGTTGGCAGCTTGAGAGGTCCCATCATGAGCTGTTAGTGACTGTCACACACACACACACACACACACACACACACACACACACACACACACACACACACACACACACACACACACACACACACACACACACACACACACACACACACACACACACACACACACACACACACACACACACACACACACACACACACACACACACACACACACACACACTGTTATCATGGGCTGTTAGTAACTGTCACTGCAGCTGGTCTCCACAAACTCCCCCGGACACCTCTCTGCCACTATGCAAACACAGAGAATAGAATGAGAAAAATAGTAAGAATGATCGCCATAGCCATTCTCCCAAGTGTGTGAAATAGAGATGTGTTTTATCATTTTATGTTAAACTCTTAAAAACAAACTTCCTTGGATGGACATCAACAGTTCACTGCCCTCAGTAGTGGAAGCTAAATATGCTTTTAGACTATACTAACTGTGGGTGAAAGAGAGAGTTACACTGAATGCTGATCATTAGTCACATTCTGCAATAAAATTTCTAAAGCCAGAAATGACAAAAAGGTGAAAACCCTTGAGAGGGTATCTCACCATTTTTTGCCATCTTGGATAATTGCTTATTTTTATTCATTGCGGTTTGTGTTGAGGTTTTTTTTCCTGCACTGGCTTTTACTGCACTCGTGAATGGAGAGCTGGGATTTAAACAAGGCTGTTAAGGAGGCGCAGTGCTGCTATGGTTTAGCTCGTATCTTTATTTGTTTTAATTGAGTCGCTTAACTGCACTGCCAGAGAGTGTGTGTAACCCTAGCGAGACCTCCCTGCGCCCCCCCCCCCACCTTCTCCCTCTCCCTCTCCCTCTCTCTCTCTCTCTCTCTCTCTCTCTCTCTCTCTCTCTCTCTCTCTCTCTCTCTCTCTCTCTCTCTCTCTCTCTCTCTCTCTCTCTCCCCCCATATCCAACCCCTTGCATTGCCCTCCTGTGACGCCCACCTCCCCGTTCTGAGCGTCCACTTCAGTCCTTATTAAGCAGAGTTGATTACTCACCGCCGAGGTTAGTGCTCCATTTTCCCCAACTTTGTGCTTTTCAGCCACCCACCTGGTAATGCTGATGCCGTGCTTTCAGGTTGTGGACGATGCCTCACGTTGACATTCAATTAGTCCCTTAACAGAAGCACTTCCTCTGTACCTAATGATTCAGAACCTCTTTTGCAGAGAAATTATTTCCCTCTGCTTTTTTCCCTCCCGCTCCCTCTCCCTCTCGGCACTGCACACTCGCTCTCTTACCTCAAATTGCTCATCACAAACTGTAACAGGGTTTAGAGACCAGGAGTCATTATTGTCTGCAAGAGTGTGAAGAGTTGACAGTTTTAAAGCTATTCAACATCCTTCCACAAAATTATTCGCGAGCCCCTCTCACCCGCCTCTCCCTATGCAAGCCCTCTCCACCAAGCTTTTATTTCTCACAAAGCAGTACTAGTAATTAAAGGGTATAGGCCTACGCATACACAATAATCAGACACACTCTATAGACTGTAGGAAGACTGTGTGGTATCTTCCAAGACCACAACTTATGAACAACATATGTCTCACTGATGTAGATGTAGGTCTATACATACTTCTCACAGCAAAGATCATAATCGCCATATGGGGGGAAGCTGCCCAATACGCCGACATAAAATACATAATTTGCCTCTGATACAAAACCATATTGACTTAGACATCATGAAAGTGTATTATGCTACAAGAATAGAAAGAGGGTTATACTTCTGTGGTGTTACTACGTGGTCTGATAGATGACAGTGCAAGCATACAGTAAATCTAACGTCAGAATGCAATGTTAAGAGGCGTACCAAGGTATAGCACCAGAGATGATCTAAGCACTAGACCAGATATGTCAAACTGATTTCGGTTCAGGGGCCACATACAGCCAATTTCATCTCAAGTGGGCCAGACCAGTAACATAATTGCAAAATAATGCAAATTTTAGCTTCATATCAGAATCACATTTCTAGTCAATCATTTGAGGTGGATCACAGTGGTTATATCAGGAGCATTGGCTGAAAATGGCAAGCAAAGACAAAGACAAATTTGTTCACAAGTATTGAAGGTAAGTACACCTGCAGCAACTTTGCAATGGGCTACAGATTTTTTTTCTTCTTTGACATGCTTAGTTTATTTTTCTTCACAAGTCTGCAAGGATGGATTACTGCAAGGGCCTACCGGGCCCAGGCCCAGGGGCCCAAGAGTCCGATGGGCCCTGAAGCCCAATCCTCTAAATTTCCATTCTCATGTTGTGTAAAATCACACTTTTAACAACTCTATTTTCACATATTTTCAGGGGGAAAACACCTGAATGCCCAACAATATAGGGTCTCTAACATCTGGAGGGGGCCCTTTCTTGTTGTCTGGCCCAGGGGCCAATGGAGTCATGATCCGTCCCTGCAAGTCTGGGGCCGGATTGAATCATCTGGTGGGCCACATCCAGCCCCCGGGCCTTATGTTTGACACCTCTGCACTAGACATCACGGGGACCTCTTAACAAAAATGATTTTGCAACCCACTCTTCCCATACCAAGTCCAGCCCTTCCCCTCTGATTTGTCTGGATGACGTTACCTCCCCTTTATCTATTTTAATGATATTAACCACTCCGGTCGCTTCCTTTTTTTCTTTCTAGCTGGCCACCTTCCAACAATAAAGTTTTACTTTTGGAACAGGCGTTATACAGCTACCCCAGAGCTCTTCTGTTTGTGATTCCATGCCTTTGTCTTCTATCCCTTAAGAAAGACCAGTGCCATATGTGGCTTGTTTTTTTGTTTCTATAATTATAATTGAAGTCAATAATCACAAGCAGAGCACAAGAGTGTGGACGCGGGTGTGAGTCCCCATATGCTAATGCCGTGTCCGGATGTTATCACAGCAAGTGTCCTCAGGATATTAACCACATGTCAAATTTCCTGCATAGTTGCAACAATGGCAGAATTTACAGGCATGTGCTAAGTTGGCCAATATGTCTCTTAGCTGATGTCAGTGCTTTGTTGATATCTGAAATGGTCTGTGAGTAATGTCAGTCTTGGATGTCCCATGTGTTTTTGAATAATAACACACAGCTCAGTTACTCAGTCCCTGTGAAAAGGGCTCATTGTATTTGTGGATCAACACTGCCACACTGTGGCTTTATTGTAGTACTTCAATTTTCAACCCTTTCAGCTGTCCAAACTGTAAGTGCTGATGCGCCATCTAGAGTTCAGAAATACAAGTACACCCTTATTTCCGTGACTATTTCCACAAGGTGCACTGAGTGCGTTGCAATATACGACCTTGCCTCCTCCACTTGCCTCCTCCACTTGCATCTCACTTGCTTCTCGTCATGATGACATCACTGACAACAGCATTATATTTCAATATCTTGCAAAAGCTCAATTGTAGAGTCTTTTTCTCATTTGCAATTGGGATGGTGAATGAAAAACAGTCCCTCAAAAGTTGTTGTGGCTAGGCTGACAGCTGGGAAACTTTATCGTTTTCTCCACGGAGGAGGGGCCAGGAGGCGGGACGAGGAGACAAGCGCAAGTGGAGGAGGCAAGGTCGCATATTAAAACGCACTCACTGTGTGTCTTCAAGGTGCACCGTGTAATATATTTTTAGTAGTTAATTTCCAGAATTCATGCTGCCCATTAACAAATGTTAGCCTTTTCATGAATACTTACCACCACCATCAAATTTTAGGTATTCATCATGACTGGTGACCTGTTCCATTCTCCACATTGTGCACTGTGTACTGAGATGCAGTGCACTTTCCACCCTCAACTTAACTACAACATTTGAGGGAGAAGTGCAGGTCCAATTCCTTTAAGATTCCAATGACTGGGCTCATACATGAAAAGGTGGATCTTCTCCATGTCTGCTATTTTGCATGTCCAAATTAGACATATTTAGCTGAAAAAACTACTGTAATTATAGGCAGCACAGTTTCATTGAGCAACATAGTTGCAATAGCCTACTCTGGCCACCATCCTACACAGTGCACCTTCAACTTAGACTTGCTTTTGGGAAACTCAGCCCTAATCATCTCCAGGGGTAAAATTAGAAATACTTTAGCACCAAATAACTATGGCTATGAACAACTGTGTTTTATTTAAATTTGGTTTAGAGCACACAGCCCCGTGAGATGGAGTGTTTTGTTTTTGTCCTCATACAATTTAAGTATTGTATAATGTGTTGCATGCTTTGAAATAGGCTACTGCAGATTATGCAAAAAGGGAGTTGAATATTAATGACATGAGGCTATAGTGATTAATGTTTTGGCGGTAACTATCAACATTCACAAGAGTGGGTTTTGTAATGCGGGGCAGTAGGAGTGTCCACATCTCAAGACCCATCTCTTCCAGAGCACCATACAACACCTATGCTTATCCAGTTCCTCCAACCACCACCGCTGCCCTCCTCCCAGATCTAATATTGTTGTTGCATGTTGTCTCTCACTGTCCTGTAGTTTCCCCCTGTATGGCTGTATTGTCTACAGGTTTTTTCTCATTTGTAAAGCAACTTTGAGTTATGATGTGTAGTGGAAAGTGCACACATCCAGCAAAAAAGCATCAGCTGGTGCCAAATCAAAAAACTGTCATATGTAGGAGCGGGAAAGGATCTGCACACTGCTGGCAAAAGACTTAATTTATTAGGAGCAACGTTTCGATCATAGATCTTCTTCAGGCATCTGTAAAGCAACTTTGAGTGCCATGAAAAGCTCAGACCTTTGTATTATTATTATTATTCATATTATTATTAATATTGTTATAGTTATTGTTATTATTATTATTATTGTTGTTGTTGTTGTTGTTGTTGTTGTTGTTGTTGTTGTTGTTGTTGTTGTTGTTGTTGTTGTTGATATTATTATTATTATTATTATTATTATTATTATTATTTTGGTTTTGATATTTCAGCTTCTTCTACATTATTTTTTTTCTCAGTTAAATTTAACTTTGATCTTAAATCTGACATATACCCCCCCTTCTGTTTTTTGACAAATCACACCCAGACAATAGGCAGATTGTGGACTGTGCATTGTGTGTGAGAGGGAGGGCATAATTAGGTCCTCGTGATTCATTGTATGAATTGGGTGAGGAGGGGCCTACTGACTTTGTCCCAGACCTGGCCAAAGCTGTCAGGTGGCTTTAAACTTCCACTTCAACTTTCAAATGTATTGTCCCCAAAAGGGACGATTAAGTGTGCACCAAGACATGAGGACATAGGCTATAGACAACAGCAACAACATATAGGCCTACCACAGAAGGGAAATGGACAATAAAAGGTTAAAATGTCCATAAATATGGTTATAAAACAAGATAAAATATGGACAATAATGTGTGTGTGTCTTGTTTATTCTAGGTTTTTTATTCTTGTAATGTAATGTCTTGTGTATTCTTTTTTCTATGTACTATGTATGCTACTGGACATCTTAATTTCCCTCAGGATCAATAATTGATACTCTACTCTACTCTACTCTACTCTACTCTACTCTACTCTACTCTACTCTACTCTACTCTACTCTCTACTCTACTCTACTCTACTCTACTCTACTCTACTCTACTCTACTCTACACATCTTAAATGAATAAAATAAGGAACATCATCACACCACAAAATGCCATAAAAACACCAGGGATCAGGTAGGCCTAAGTATAGTCAATCAATGAGGATGTGAATTTAAATGGGAGATGACTGGGGGCAAACTCCAGCAAGAGCTACAGCATAGGTGGATTCATGATGCTAGACCAAACCAAACCAATCTGCAATGGCTCCTGGCCTGGTAGACACAGCTCAGCAGGAGACTACAAATACCTCCCACCACATGGATAGTATACCCTCCACAATATCAGCTCAGGACACAACAAAATGGCAAATTAACAAATGGAAACCCACAGGTTGCATATTTATGGGAATGTGAGGGAACATTTCCCTGTGACCTTTCAGAATGTGTACAGCAGCCTGGAAAAAGCCACCATTTGTTTTACTGTGGAGCTCAATCTTTGAGCGCACGCACACTGTAAACCTAATCGCTTTAAAAAAGAACCAAAGTAGGTGGAGCTGGCATTTTGGGGTGAATTTAACGGTGCCTTGTATCCTGTTGCTCACTTGGCTGAGCATAGCACACAGCGCCCTGGCTGAGATGCCCGCTCTGCTAAGGTTGTAAGTTAGTTCACACCCCAGGAAATAGCCTAGCAGCACACCATGAAAATCTCTGTCTTCACTAAGCTAGAACTGCTGCTGCTCCCTCATGCCTTAAGAAGCTGCTGCATCGCTGCACTGAAAGTACTGTAGGCTATACGGGGGTGGCATCAGCTCTCTACACTGACTTGGCACTCTTCACAGGCAGGGTTAGGCGTCTTGGTAATACTGACAAGAGGAACGAATGCTGGGAAGAAAAAGAAGCGCACATGCTGTAACTGAGCCAGATTTGGTGAAAAAGAAATAACCAAAGCAGATGGTTCACCTCGGTGTGTGCTCCAAAACTGAAGCCAAAACCATATTTTAGTGTCTCAATGAAAAAAAAAACATAAAGCTGAAATTACATAAGGTTTGAATCACAGTCTTACACAGATATTGCTTCAGGATAATCCGCAATATTAGTCACTTAGGCCCTATTGAGGATATAGCTAATATAGTCTAACAAAGACAAGACATTACCATAGCCTCATAATGCACACCGTACCACGAGTGGAAACCTTCCATTGAAAAGACTTTACAACCATAGTACTGCACAATGACATTAGGTTTTAGTAATACTCTATTTGGTCATTGCCATTTAATTTAATCAAATCAATTCAATAATGAAATTTATAGCTGTCTTTTAGGTGAATCCATCATTGCTGTCTTTTGTAAGATTACATATCTGTCTATTTTCTGTCTTTTCTCCTTTTTAATGGGGCTTATAACTTATTTTCAGTATACATACACACACATACTTTAATGGTATTTTCTGTATACAGTAATTGATATAGGTCTATGGACTGTAGTCCTTTAGTATTCTGCATGGGTACAAGTAGGCCTACACTATATTGCAGGTAGAATTATTTCTCATCCCACAAGCAAATTGGCATGTGCGGCTTGTGCACTGGGTCAGCTGCCCAGCTGATTCTAGTCATTTGTGCATCTGCTTGAGAACAGGTTGTATAATTTAGCACTCCTGCAACAAATACCCCCTGCCACCTACCCACCCAGCTCCTGCACAGCCAGGGCCCACGACTACAGACTGTAAATGTATACCATGCAGGCAGCCACACTCTTTTGGAAAAGAGATTGCATTAACGTGTGTGTGCGTGTGTGTGTGTGTGTGTGTGTGTGTGTGTGTGTGTGTGTGTGTGTGTGTGTGTGTGTGTGTGTGTGTGTGTGTGTGTGTGTGTGTGTGTGTGTGTGTGTGTGTGTGTGTGTGTGTGTGTGTGTGCGTGCGTGTGTGCGTGCGTGCTTGTGTGTGTGTGTGCATGTGCATTTCACTGACAGTCTATCTATCCCCGTGCAGCGTGAGAGAGAGAGAGAGAGAGAGAGAGAGAGAGAGAGAGAGAGAGAGAGAGAGAGAGAGAGAGAGAGAGAGAGAGAGAGAGAGAGAGAGAGAGAGAAAGAGAGAGAGAGAGAGAGAGAGACAGAGAGAGAGAGAGAGAGAGAGAGACCTCCCAGGAGAGCCTGCAGGACCCAAAAAATCAGTGCAACACAGTCTAGGGGGGCTGAATGCTCACAGTGCCTGTTTGCCATTCACACACAATGTGCCAGTTAATTCAAATCAGAGTTCATGTGTAGAGGGGAGATGATCAGCACATCCAATTGTCATTTAGAAACGCCATTTGTGAAGCCATCAAGCTCATGCTGCAAGCTGTGGTAATTTCTTTGGCATAGACATTAGCATTATGCAAGGCTCTCTCTCTCTCTCTCTGTGTCTCTAAGTGCCAGTATTCAAGTCTTGTATAAAGAAAAGCATATTACAGCTTTCAATACATCTGCTGAGTATGCAGGGGAGATGTATGGAGCAAGATGGAAATGAAGATGGAATATACCAGGAACATGATCTAAATGCAAATTATTTCATGTTTTAAAAGGTGTGTGCGTGTGCGTGTGCGTGTGCGTGTGCGTGTGCGTGTGCGTGTGCGTGTGCGTGTGCGCGCGCGTGTGTGTGTGTGTGTGTGTATGTACATGCATATGTGTAATGTCACATTAGTGTTATTAAAAACATGAAAATGTGGAAGACGTTATATGATGGTTATAAATGGCTAGGTAGGCAAATAGGAAGGGCCTTTCTGTCCACCGCAGCCTCAGCCCTGCCTTCCTACGGTTGATGAGCTGCACAGAGCATCATAAGCCCCCACTCTTTGAACAGCAGCAATTTGATTAGCATAAAGGACTACACAGTGGCAAACACCCAGCTCTCTACTACAGTAGGTTACCGGTGCTGCACATTTGCAGAAAGAGAGAGGATCTATTTTCATTATTGACTCTTGCCTTTTTCTGTCACTCTCTCTCTTTTTTTCTTTTTTGGACGATCCACTTCCACCACCCATATGTCGCTCCTGATCCTGATCGCCCTCCCATTACCCTGAAGCGAAGCAATCATTTATTGGAAGCTAAAAAAAGACACGTCATTTTTGTGGGTTTGGCAGGTGCTCTCATTCTTCTGAAATTGCTCTCACTGTGTACATCTTTGTCAGACACATTATACAGCCTTTTCTGTTTTTTTCTGTCTCACTATTTTGCTCTATTTCCCTTAACATAGGCACGCACGCGCACACACGCGCACACACACACGCACACGCACACGCACGCACGCACGCAGGCAGGCAGGCAGGCAGGCAGGCAGGCAGGCAGGCAGGCAGGCAGGCAGGCAGGCAGGCACGCACACACACACACACACACACACACACACACACACACACACACCTCACACTTGCTGAACATTCAGTGATCATACTTGGGGGAAATTGCTATGGCAACTGGTTGCTATGGGTGACGAGACACCACTACATCCTCATCTGGAGGGGCGAAGAGAAGAGAGAGGGAGTTGGACAACAAAAGCAAGGGGATGGAAGGGTGGCTATGAGGAATCGCCTTTGATTGCCAGATGACTGAGCCAAACGAGGGGAAAAGTTGAACTGACGTCTTCCTGCTGCCGAGTGACCACCGTGGGCAAGAGGCTGAGCAGCACGACGCATCTTTAGTGTCCACCACCAGGCAGCCTTTCACAGCATCCTTCTCTCTCTCCTTCTCCATCTCTCCCTCTCTACCTCTCTCTCTCTTCGAGTTGTTGCGACGGGCACAACAGGTAAGTGTGTGGCGACATCTTCGCACTCTTGATGTCAGGCATGCCAAACACTTGACGATTTTAGGATTGCGATCTGTGCCCAGTTATAGAAGGGTTTCGTTTTTTTCCGAATGATGATTTTGTCAATAACATGGTGTTGGTGACATGGATGAGTGCGAAGGCTGGGTGATTTTGACGTGGTGGGGGGAACGCCTTGATCTAAAAATGTCTCTTGAGTATTGATCGATGATTGCTGGATCTTAGTAAGTGGGCAGACTCAGCCTGTCAATGAAATGACATGACATGCCTCGCTGTTCGTAAGGAGAGTGAAAGCCACATTTTCAACTTAAATAACTGTGATTGTACATGTTTCGCAATGACACGTGTACCTACAGTAGGTGTACGTGTCTGTGTGTATGTGCGTGTGTGTGCGTGTGCGTGTGTGCGTGTGCGTGTGCGTGTGCGTGTGCGTGTGTGTGTGTGTGTGTGTGTGCGTGCGTGCGTGCGTGTGTGTGGTGAAGTTAAGTGTTTTTAAGTAAACCCAGCAGTCTTTCTTTTTTTTCAAAACTAGATGGAATATACAGTATATCTGCTATCTATAGCAATAGCAGACCCTGATGTCACTGTCTTTTCCCCTCTAGAGTCGGCAGAAGTGTGCTTATTTGCTGCTTGCCTTCAATGAAAAACACATGGCGGAGCTCAGACGGCACTAGATGAACGACGCGTCCATGTGTGTGTGATGCGAAGCCCGTGCTGCCCGCCTCCTTGTGTACATTGGCACCCTATATATAATAATATCACGTTACCAGTGGGGGGTTGAGAACACAGAGCTGAGATGGCAGCACTGACCACCTTGTGGCCCTCGAAATCAGCTTGAGGGAGAGGGACAAACAGACACACACAGAGATAGACAGAGAGAGAGAGAGAGAGAGAGAGAGAGAGAGAGAGAGAGAGAGAGAGAGAGAGAGAGAGAGAGAAAGAAAGAGAGACAGAGAGAGGCACAGACGCGGCTCACCCCAAAATGGCTGAGAGCCTTCACCACGGCGGCAGCAGCAGCAGCACCCTGGGGTCGGCATCGGGGGCCGGCAGCCATCACATGTCCACCTTCATCACGCTGGAGCAGCGCGCCGGCTTCATCTTCGTCCTGCTGCTCTTCATCTTCCTCGGCCTGCTCATCGTGCGCTGCTTCCGCATCCTGCTGGACCCCTACAGCAGCATGCCCTCCTCCACCTGGACCGACTACATGGAGAAGGACACCTTCGACTACCGCATCGTCTGACAGCGGCTGCCTTGATCACCACCACCACCGCCACCATCAGCAATCTCAAACCCAACCACCGACCAACCAAACCCTGCACCTGCCATTGGACAAGACAACATTGATAAGCGTATTGTCGGACAGTGTGTGATGTGATCACCACCACCACCATGACATCAACAATCTCCAACCTAACCACCAGCAACCTTAATTAAACCTAAACCCACATTCCCAACAATCTAAACCCACACCACCCCCCAACCGTAAACCCTCCTTTTTTAAATCCACCTTCCAATTTCAATTTCAACCCACCAAATAACCTCCACACACCTGCCATTGGACTCAATGGAGGACACCGTGGACTACCGCACCGCCTGACGGCATCTGACAGGATCAGTACCACCACCATCAACAACCTCAAACCCAACCACCACCAACCTTAAACCCACCTTCCCAACAACCAACCCCAGCTACTGGATACCATGAACATACTACTAGAGACACCTTTAAGTATTGCA
This sequence comes from Engraulis encrasicolus, assembly GCF_034702125.1. Lineage (NCBI taxonomy): Eukaryota > Metazoa > Chordata > Actinopteri > Clupeiformes > Engraulidae > Engraulis > Engraulis encrasicolus. Next base: position 52,139,105 of record NC_085861.1, on the reverse strand, counting down.
TTGTCTGACCTCTCCACGATCATCAACCAACCGCAGAGAAGGACACCTTTGACTGCCACATGGTCTGCCCTCCCTAGGATCTCCAGCACTGCCAACACTCAAACAACTACCCGACCCCTGTACCTCATTGCTGGGCACCAAACCATCCCACCCCATCTCCTGACTACATCTCCCTTGGCCCCCATGATCCAAACTACTCTTTAACCTAAACACGCACCAACCAGCCCCTGTACCAGCCACTGGGCTCCAGCTATGGCAGGTAGTACAGTGCTGCTGGCACCTGTTCTGGGACACACTAACCATGTCTCCATTATCCACAACCTCTTAACACTACACACTTATGAGGCAACAAGGTACAAGTGTACACTTTGTTTTGAAGTGACACTTTTACAAGCAGGTTAGTTTACAAAAACAATGGCCACATTCAGGGCTGAACTGGGCCGACAGTGATCGGGGCCAATGTTTTTTTGTTGTTGTTTTTTTGTCTCAAATGTTCCCCTAGTAAGCGGCCCATAATTTGGATAGGGTTGCCCATCAGGGCATCCTTAATATACAGTGGACTGAGCACATATTGTTGTATGGGGGTGGGGTGAGGGGCTGGTCTTTGCCAAAAATCATGGCTTAATTACAGAGTATGCTGTAGGTGTAGGCAGTTTGGATCTCAAAAGTAAACTGACTCAGAGCAAATGATGAACCTCTGATTAGAAACACTATGGTTTTGTTTTACTAAGTAAGGGATTTAACTCACAAGATTCTCCTCTTAGATTCAATTCTGACTGATAATGACGGTGTCTTATTCTGCTACATAAGACTCTCCCCAATATCATAGCAATGTTGTTATGATGTAGTTAGCAAACATTGAATAGGATCACCGGGAATCCCATCATCACAAAAAGGTTTTAATGCCATTCTGGGTTTGTGAATAGGCTGCCTATACCAGAATATTATTCACTAGGTGCAACATCAGACACAATAACACTACAAATCAGTTTAATACACCTCAGTGAAAGATAAACTGTATTTTTTATTTTATTTTCTCTTGTTCTGTTCTTTTTTGTCTCTAGTTCTTTGATATGAGCTAAAATGATGTCATTAGAGCCCTCCTTTGATAAGGCATTGGAGGGGAATATTTTGCAAGCATTGGGTGTACCTTTTGGTTTGCTTACTCATCCCAGTGCTGCTTCCTTTTATTCCTGGGAGATGATAAACAAACTACAAATGTTGTCCTTTAAACTCTTTCCTCGCTCTCCCCTTAAATTATTATTTTCCTTTTTGATATTGCACTCTTGTATTTTCTGTCAGCTGTGGTCTGGGTGTGGCAAGCCGTTTCACTTTCTGCTTTTTGCTGATGTCATGCCATGTTGCACAGGGTTAAACACACAGTGTAATTATATGCCTCCGTATGGAAATGTGGTAAACAATTTATCTGAGGAGAAGAAAGAAACAATTCTGTGTTTAAATGACTATTTTCAATGACGTTTGGTCACGTAAAAGTGCTTGCATTGCAGCCATAGCTTCCTTAAGAGTGATTCCATTTGTGTCAAGGATGGATACAGAGTCAACATTAGTGAATTCTGTGCAGCTTCAGTAGACACCTGATGACTTTTCAACATTCTGTGCCTATACCTAACGTCAATTATTGGTGAGTCTGGACCTAACTGATCCTGTTTCTGTAATTAATGGTTGAAATGTTTTTTGGCGATGTTCTTTGAAAAAAAAAATGTTAATAACTTGTGCCTTTCAACTGTTTACAACTTTCAACTGTTCTCCACAGCAGGTGGCTTGGCGTAACTGTTCTCTGGCAAAAGTATTTGTAAAAAACCACCTAGTCACGCATCACAGTCGCACAAAAATGCTGTCGTTTCTTTTTTTGTGTGTGTAGTGCTTCTTGGAGAAAGATGTCTTCAATTTCTCCTGTGAAAACAAAGCTGAATAGATATTTGAAGGCAAGAGTGAGATTCAGATTTCTTGATGTAATAAAAAATGAAAAAGCACCTGAAGCACAAAAAAAACCTTTGTCAGGAGTCTGAGTTAAATGCAAGAAAATGTCTCATTCTCACTCAACTATTCCACATGATGCGCTGCTGAGGAGAGAAACACAGGCTTCTTTCCCACGTCTATTTATAGCCTGCTTTGCCAAGTGTGTTTTCTCCAGCAGCAGTAGGCTACACTGCTCTGCTCAGTGTGAAATCCAGCATTCAGCACCTCCCCTTGTGACCACTTCACATCTCAGAGATGCATGTTCACCTCCTCCAGCTTCATTGCACACACGTGTCTGTGTGTGTGTGTGTGTGTGTGTGTGTGTGTGTGTGTGTGTGTGTGTGTGTGTGTGTGTGTGTGTGTGTCAGAGTGGCTGGAACCTCCACATCGTCCATCTTTATCCATCCCTGTTACCTCGCTGAAATCAAATCAGCCCTCATTCTACTTTCGTCATGAGTTGACAGCCCATTTTTACACAGCTCCTCCATGTCCACAATGGAGCCTGTGAAAAATAATTAGGACAATCAAGACGCCAATAATGTTAACTCTTGACAAGAAAAGTAGGCACCAACAGTCTACGGACAATATTCAATGAATGCCTATAGCCACTCTTTGCAGATACATACATAATCCTTGAATTCTAATGCATAATTTACCTTTAGAAGCTTTTCTATTTCCCTCTTAAAGGATTTGGTTCTATATTTATATTTTTTGAGAGTAATGTCTGCACAGGGTGTGTGTGTGTGTGTGTGTTGTATTCCATGACAGAATTACGAGAAACGAGGCAGACAGACAGACAGAGACAGAGACAGAATTACGAAAAACGAGGTCTTCAGAATTGTAAAACACAAAAAAGGACTTTGAGTGTGTGGACGCCTCACTCAAAATCCTGAATCTTTCTTTCTCCTATACACCCCAATCTATGATGTGAACAATCTCCAATTGGTTTGCTTATTTCCTGTTGCAATCATGTGGATTGTGACACAAATCACACATTAACTTGTGCACGTATCTCACCTCAATATCAGTAGGGAGGAGATGAAATTTTCAAAATGTTATCAAGCAGATTTGCTCAGAGGCTCTCTCTCATATCAATCAAATCCATAAGATTAATGCAGTCAGAGACATCAGTCAACTGGCAGTCAGAGACATCAACAGAGGAAAAGAACTGACATATGGAGAGAGCGAGAGAGAGACAGATGAGATGAGATGATGGGGGGAAGCAAGTGTCATGACGACATCAGGAGAGGGCAGAGGGCCGATTGCAGCTACCTGCCTGCCAAAGCGATTGCCGCAATGCTTGAAGTAGCCTACAATGTCAACATCCAGGGATAAACAAATCCATTTCGTCATGGTAAAACATGCAGTATTTTAGAATAGCAGGCGTGTGTGAAGACCCACCAATGGGCGACAGGTGTCTTTTAAAGCTACAAATTTCAAAGATATTTTTAAGATGTTTTAAAGAGCTGAGTGGAAATAACCCAACCTCAGTGTGTGTTCTTTCAGCTTCCAGATATTATTCTGGTCATTTGATATCTGTCACCTATTGTGTGTGTGTGTGTGTGTGTGTGTTTGTGAGAGAGAGAGAGAGAGAGAGAGAGAGAGAGAGAGAGAGAGAGAGAGAGAGAGAGAGAGAGAGAGAGAGAGAGAGAGATAGAGAGAGAGAGAGAGAGACAGAGAATGAGAGAGACTAGCATAGTCAGGTATGTTTTTGTAGAATTTATTGAAATCTACATTGTCTGGTATATTTCTTTACAAAACAAGGTACATGACAAACATTATTATATTTGTTGCTAAAACATCTACAGTATTTACAAAAAAGGAAAGCAAAAATACAAAACAATGCTTTGCAGTATCAAAATGACCTGATAGTGTTTGGTTGAAAGTATAGTATCTTCATACAAAACCACTAATTACCTGGAAGAAGAAAATGCTAAAAAAAATCAGGAAGAACCAGGGGTGCTGTGGCGCAAGTGCATGAAAGCACCCGTACATTAACAGGCTCAAGGCAGTGGAAACACAGGTTCGAATCTGGCCTGGGTCATTACCCAACCCTACCCTATTCTCTCTCTCTTCCACTAGCTTTGTGTCACTTCACTGTCCTATCCGAGAAAGACAATTTAAAAGCCCATTCAAAATTAAAACAAAACAGGGAACCAATGATATTCTGTGACATGGTCAGTAAAGCTCTGCAGCGTGTCAATTCATTGGTGTTATTACACTCTTCCTAAAGGATTTTTGAGCTAAATCATACACATAACTGACATTCACACCAGTTACCAATTTGTAGCACTCATTTTGAATTGCTCACTTATTCCGTGATGGAACTGAATGCAAATTAAATAATTGAACAAATAGTGCTGCCTCCATCCAAATATCCGTATCCCTTTTTGCTCATCCAATTTTGATGAAATTATGGCAGCCCTCGATTCACAGTCACTTGCAGTCACAGTCACTTGCAAGTCCACTGTTACCAGATTAGTCGAGAGTTTTAAACATTGTCCCTGGTGTTATATTGTGCACCATATTACCACAACAAATTTAAACAAAAGTATAATTTATTCTGTGTTGCATATGAGTCAGGGTTGTGTCCAAAACTAAGTAGTGTGATTCTTTCAACAGGTCAGGTAAGTGTAACACATTAAACTAATAAAATCAGAACTGCATACTGTACGTGTAAACAAGAAAAGGTTGGGTGGGCAGTGACATGCTACAAGGTTTACAATCTCTACACATTTCTTCTTTCGTACCTTACTTCCTAAATGCATATGGGTAGACAGCTGAATGAATGAAGAGAATCTCCCAATCGATTACATAAGGATCAGTAATAGTGGAATAATAATAATAATAATAATAATAATAATAATAAAACAGATGTGCACTTCTCCTGATCTGAATATTCATCATAATGCTTCCCTGTTCTGCATTTCTAAAGTCTGCAAACAAAAGCTAAAACTTTGCAAAAGCTGATCATTAGAAGCAAAGCAAGCACACTGTATAAGACCAGGCCAAGTTACTGTACATGTTAAAAGCTACAAAATCCTTGAGAAAAAAACTACAAAACTGTTTTGTAAGGGGGCATTCATCAAGAGGATTATGGAAAAATAATTCCTTTGTAAAATTGGGGACAAATGACTAAAACAAATGATTAAAACAAATGTTGCATGTGAGAAACCTTTAAAAGATGTGGATAACTCTGGCCTTGTACTGAAAAAACAGAGGTACATGGTGTATGTGCGCCTGTGTGTGTCTGTGTTTAGGATTGGAAGATATTAAGGCAACTGTGGTTAAAGGAGAGGAAGGTACGGTCCAGGTCAGCTATAAAATGAAAGCTGGGTCGGGCCAGATAAAATTCTCGAAAAAATCTCGAATCAGTCAGGTAGAAGGAGTCCATGTCCAGAGCCAGCCAGCCAGCCTCGCATGACTGTGAGTGTGACTGTGATGGGCCTTGTTTTACTTCTCAACGCAATGGAGTCACAACTGAGGTCTCCTGGCACCAATAAACCCTCTTTGTAGAAAAGCAAATAACACAATGCATTGTGATGTCATGCACACAAAATGAATTGTGTCTAGTGTCGTCATTGTGATCATGATCATTATAAATAAATTAAAAACCAAGCAACACACTACAGGCGTTGAAAGAGGGTGTCTAAAGTATCCAGAGTCCTGAGTGTGGAGGGGGGAGGGACAGGAGCTTTTGGGGTTCAGAAATGAGGGTTTGTGTGTGTGCTTGCGTGCATGCGTGTGTGTGTGTGTTACGTGGACACGGGTGTCTGCAGCACGGCCGTGCTCTCCCCTGTGGCCGCGTCCACCAGCGTCACCTCTTCCCCCTCCCCCTCCCCACCCTCTGCGTCCAGCTCCCCCGGCTTGATAATGATGGTGCCTTCTGACAGCATCACCACCTCCCCTTCCTGCTCCACCTCCTGCTCCTCGTCCTCATCCTCCTGCAGCACCACCTCCTCCTGGCCTCCTGCGTCTCCTTCATCCCCATCTCCCTCCCCGTGCTCGGTGCCGTTGGGCTGGCCGTTGGTCATGGCCTCCAGCTTGAGGCGGTAGCTCTCGGCCTCCTCTTCCTTCTGCAGCAGCTGCTGGCGGTACTCCTGAGCTCGCCTGTTGGCCTCCAGCAGCTGAAGCTCCAGCTGCTGACGGCTGCTGTCCTTATCATCCACCTTCTCCTGCTGTGGGGGGAGAGAGAGAGAGAGTGAGGAGAGGAGAGGAGAGGAGAGGAGAGGAGAGGAGAGAGGAGAGGAGAGGAGAGAGGGGAGAGGAGAGGAGAGAGGAGAGAGGAGGAGAGGAGAGGAGAGAGGGAGATAGAGAGAGAGAGAGAGAGAGAGAGAGGAGAGGAGAGGAGAGGAGAGGAGAGAGAGAGAGGAGAGGAGAGAGGAAGAGAGAGAGAGAGAGAGAGAGAGAGAGAAAGAGAAAGAGAAAGAGAAAAAGAGAGAGAGAGAGAGAGAGAGAGAGAGAGAGAGAGACATGGATATAATATTAATTCAAGTCTTTCTCACTGGCCTTCTCCTGCTGAAGGGTGAAATACACTCCCTGCTCTCTATACAAGGAGAACAAGAGAGAGAAAGAGAAACGTATAAACCAGGAGTCACAAACCAGCAGCGTGGTGGCCCGCAAGCATCAGGACCAGGCTGCACTTCCAGAGCCCCTGACAAGCGCACAATGGAAATGTGCCATAGTGATTACAGCATATTTTAAATGATCTTTCTTTAAATGTATTAAATACAAGATTATTTCTTACATGTTAAATAATGTGACGCACCCATACAATCCGTGTTAAATATAAAAGGGACGTCCAGACGCTAATGTAGTGTATTACTTTAGCCCTAGTACGTTGTCTCCTCCTTCAGGTAGCCTTCAGATCCAAACAGGATGCAGACCCCTGTTAATATCCCTGGCCAGAAACCCAATGAATGTGAATGGCGAGGAGAAACAGCAGAGGCATCAATAATGTTAGCAGCCAGGTAAAAGTGAGAGAGCTAGGCTTTTCGTATAGCTATAATTATAACTGCCTTGCAACAGCCTGAGGCGCTGCAGGGAGAAAGCAGAGGTATTCTAGGGGGCTTTTGTCACAACCTTAAAGCACCATACTTTCCTCAACAACTCATCCCAAAGTGCTGCTGTCTCATCCCAGCCACCCACATCATGCTGCCAACTCCCACAGTACATCAGCAATGCGTCTTGCAAGTAGCACGCACACACGCACACACACTCAACTGCAAAAACACATCATTTGACAAAATAAGTGTTAAGAAATAGTTTTTTTTTCTTTTACCATGTTGTTGCCTGTTTCAGAACTTCAAATCAGTTGAAAGGAAAAAAGCAAGCAGCAAATGTTCCTACTGCTCTAATATCAAGTCCTTGACATAAAGCATGGTGGACAGACCTTCACTTTGGGCTCCACATGGGCGGCCACTTGCTCCAGCTTCCTCTTGCGAGGCGTGGGAGGCTTGGACTCCTCCACCACCACCTCCTCTGTGATCTGTCCTGCCGGAACTGCTACCACTGCATGCAGGGAACAACAAGCACACTGGTCAGAAAACAAGCACATCAGAGAGCAAAACACATCAGAGAACAAAACCAAGCACATCAGTCACAGCTCGCTCAACAAGACATTGCCACAGTGTTTGTAACAAGAGAACAAAGTGAGATCCAAACATAAAACTACAGTATGAGCAAACTCTTGGACTTGGGAATTGAGTACATGGCGCAGTGGAGTAGTAGTTTTACTTATCTTGAAAGGCGCTATAAACTCTTGCGGGTGCAAGGGAGGGATTTTGTATGGTGACACTTTTCAACTTGAGGTCGTGTCTTAATTGGCTCGTTTCTCCTGTAGATGGTTCTCTTCTCAGCCTAGTATTTACACCAACTCTGCTACCTCTCCAATGCTGCCTGAGCTCGACAAGTTTTAAGCCCATGATACGCTTGCCGCAAGCCTTAAATTACGCACGACACTGTGTGCGACCGACTGCACATGCTTGCTTTAAACGCAGAGGACCAACACGTACAATATTGGCGGTATCATCTACAGGGCAGAGAGAGAAAGCAGCATTGCGATCCGGAAATTGGAAACACAGACTGTAAGGAAAGCAAAACAAAAAGAAGGACTCCCCGGACAAAGGAGACAATACTGCAACAGCTTCAACATTTGCACGCTGCTTTATCAAAGTGCAACAGGGAAATGATTGCACAAATGTTTATCATTTCGAACAAGCTCAATGAGACGCTCTTGAAAAGCTGCAGCCATCATCGTTTTCTCCGGAAACACTTGAGCGGAACTGTACAGCTATTTATATGATTGCCCCCAGTTTTTTGAAGATATCGCACGGAACGCACGCTTATGGATGCAGCATCTAGCACACACAAAATTGACACGAAAAACGCATGTTAACACGTTCATGCACAAAACGTGCCCGCGCACGCATATCCTGCAGCAAGCGTATCGAGGGCCTTACTGTTGGCAAAATGCTCAGTCAGTTAAGAGCGTCTCCCTGTCCAGCATTTTTCAAATGCTTGGTGAAAAAATACATTTGTAAAAAAGTAACCAAAATGTTAACAATACAAGAGGAAAGGTCAATCAAAAGCCTCACTTGACAATGCAAACACAAAAACAATAACTCTAGGCATGCACGCACGCACGCACACGCACACAAAACACAACCAATATAGCTAGGTTTTTAAAGGCATATTTATATTTAACAACTTCCAGGAGCGATATTCCACAGCTGTGTACTGTAGAACTTGTATGAATTCTAGAACTCACTTTGCTGGCCTTGCATGGTGACAAAGAACTTCTGACCCAGAGAAGCAGGCTGCAGGTTGCCCTGTTGGTCCGTAACTATGGTGATGACCCTTTGACCTCCTTCCCCAACCACCTGCTGGATCGCCGAGTCCACAGAGTTGGCGGCAATCACTTCTTCAGTGCCAACTGCTTACACAAAAGATAAAAATAAGATGGAGTTCAAGACTGGTATTGTCATCATTGTCTTTGTTTGTGTATGTGCGTGTGTGCACTCTTACGTGAACCCCGGACAATTGGAGCCATGCGACAGCCTCTAGAGCTGGTGTGTGAATGTGGGAATGTGTATTTGTGTATGTGTATTTTGAAAACATTTTGAGTTCACCTTCATAGTTGTGATACTGTGTATTGAATAGAGTGCCTGTACAAAGAAATTAAACAAGTCCACGAAGATTTAAGGTTATGGTTATGTAGGTTATGTACAAAAAAGAGAACAAGGAAGAAGGGATATGCATGAAGAATATACGCAAATAACAAAAACAACAACAATTTTACTGCACTGCCTGTATTTTTGGGGTCTTAAGAAAATAGCAGTGGGCACCAAGGCTAATGCCAAAGTATGAGCAGCACTTGAAGTGTGCCCTGCACCATTAAAGACAGATTTGACCACAGGGAACAACACACAGGGTTAGAACTCATCTCTGGTTGTGACAGCCGGTTTGAATAAATTAAGAAATAAAATGATATCAAACTGTGATGTTCACCTACCTGAATTAGGCTTTGCAGCTGTGAGGACGAGGTCAGAGAGGTTCATGACTTCCCCAGAGGAGGAGATGAGGAACTGGGGGTTGGCGATGGAGGATGCGGAGCTGCTCAGGGGGTTCATATTCACCTGGTTCTGCATACCCTCCTGAAACGCCAACACACACACAATGCATTTTACACTACCATTACATGACACACAACAGCAATATCAAGAGAACAAAATAATCCCGATATGCATGCATGTCTACTCTAAACGTGCATGTCTTAAAGGTGATTGTGCAGGTTAAGATTTAAAAGAATTTTCACCACTTTCTTGTTAGTTGTACACAGTTAAACTATTATCTAGTATATTTGATTTGGTTGGCTACTACAACAAAACCTAATATCAAATGAAAAAGTGGCAGTTATTCTTTCCCCATAATACAGTGCATGATTCTATTGCCTCTGTAGTGAGGGGGAGTCCCCAATATGACATCATCAATACATTCTGTTAAAAAAATAAACATTAATACATGGACTAAAACAACATTTCAGAGAATTTTTCAAATGGTATGCATATCTTCAGTGCTTTAAGTACCTATAATCATCAGTTGTAGTTAACCTGCACAATCCCCTTTAACTTGGACATGGTAAAGAATATTGCAATTCAAAACACATTGTGCAAGTTGTTAAAAAGACAATATTTCCCCAATGTATTTGCCACACTATTAGTGCCTAGCTGATTCAGTACATGTTTGGATAATTCTCAATGTTCAGAGACCTCTCTGATCTTTTCAGGAGATAAGACACCCAAGCTGAAAACGTCACCATTCATTGAAGTAATGTGCAGTACCTGCAGCAGAAGCATGAGCTCAGTGTTGCCTTTGTCCACGGCGATGTGGAAGGGGGTCTTGTCGAACTTGCTCATGGCGTGGGTGTCTGCTCCGTACTTGACCAGCAGCTCCGCCACCCCCCGGTGGCCGTGCTCCGTGGCCCAGTGGAGCGCTGTCATCTTCAGCATGTCCTTGGCGTTCACATCCGCACCACTCTGGACAACAACATCAGGCAGCAACAGACCCCTGTCAGCCTGGGGTGCTCAACTTCACTTAGCACAATACAGTACATGTACAAATTACTGGAGAAGACACATGATGAAAAAAGCCTATGCAATAATAATAAAAAAAACACTTTATGCTGCCTCTTTTTTGTTGCAAATTTGACTGTACCATTTGGGCCAGCACCCTCATAATCTGATAAACATGAATGAAGCCTGCCTGCTACCAGCTATACATTTGCAATTCATAACCAGTCAAAAGTAAAACTATAGTCATGGCATTCGTACAACACAAGTGCATGATATTACATAGCTGTTACACCATTTATTCCATTGTACCTAATGAGATAGACTGCGTTGTTATTGAAAAACACACCTAACATGGGCCCATCACAAACTTGATCCAACCAGTGCAGTCAGCTGATCGTAATACAATCACACAGATCTACTGGTTACTCAGATCAGTTATCGGTCTTGAAAGGAAACTGTGTTCCTTTCTCACTTTTACTTTGACACCTCTGCACATGACCTACTATCTAGAACTCGGAGAAAACTTCAGGTTACATAGGGAGAGCATTCTTGGTTCAAAGCAAGATGGAACATGCTTCACACTCCAATTCCCTCCACACGACCTCAATCGTATTGCTAAATCTGAAACTGCTTTTCACCTTGACGAGTAGCTCCACAATGGTGGTGTGGCCCTCTGCGGCGGCCATGTGAAGCGGCGTCCTGTCCACCTTGGTGCGAGCGTCCCTGCTGACGCCTGCTCTGAGGAGCACCTCCGCAGTAGAGAAGTGCCCATACTGGGCGGCCAGGTGCAGAGGTGACGTCCCAAGCTATACAAGAGTGAATGACATCAGGCAGGCAAGGAATGTGGATTGTTATTAATACAGAAGCGCAATACTACACATTTACACACAATATATTTAAATGGTGTATGGGTCGCACATGAAATAGAATACCCTTGACCAGAAATAGGCAATGCTACTGGTACACATCCCTGACTGCTGTCAAGAAATGTGTGCTCCCTCAGATTGCAATATGCTCACCCAGTCTGTAGTGAAAGGGGCTCCATTGGCCATGAGTGTCCTGACATCATCATCCTGGCCTTTACGTGCTGCGTCAAGTAATCGCTTGCCCAGGTCCACGAGAGACATCTGATATGGAGCCAAAATACGTTAGTTCTAAAAATCATAAGGAAAGTCTGCCTGCCTTCAGCAGAAACTCATTACTGTATTCAGAACTCCACCACCAGTGTCTGCAATTGCACAGCAGTATATTGGTTTATTCATTTACATCACGTTCGTGGAAGATATATTGTCGCATTGTTAAGTTATTTATTTTAAATACTAATCAATAAAATGTTTTAGAACAACATTGCTGCAGAACTACAACGTAGCTAGTTCTAACTAGTAGCGATGTCAGATAGGAAGTCGATTAACGTAGTTTACAGTGGATGTTCCGGGGGAAGTTGATTCTCCCATTCAAACAACCAGGCAAGTTCAGCATGCGACAACGCGAAAGGACTACTCAATGCAATAATTAGTTAATACAAGCCTTTTCTTATTTGTTTTGTAAACAGCAGATGACAGAATACGTAGGTCACCTAGCTAAACACATACTGTTAGCTTGTGAAGAAGCGTCGCTGCTGCTAGCAGAACGCAGTGTTTCAACTTGCGCAAGTTAGCCAGTTTTGGCGCTTCATGTTTGGGTAGACTAGGTGCCAGCGTAACAAATACTTAAGGTCTCCGATTAAGTTGCCCCATTCTTACAACAAACTTGTTTGGTGTTTCACTTTGGTAATGTTGACTTTGCACGCTATGCCAACATATCACGTTGCGTTCAACAACAATAAGACAACAAGTACACCAAGTTAGCGACTTGCTAACCTTTTACTAAAAGCTGTATAGCAAACATTCCCTTGTTAGATTTACCGTTTCAGAATATCTTTGGATATCCTTATGAGTCCTAAGTATGTCCTCGAATGTCACATGAAAGCTTACGGCGTTGCTACAGTAACTTATTGGGACTTTCTGTTTGTTTCTGGTCGTAGTTCTCTGAACTTTCTGGGTTAGAAAAAAAAGAATACAAATACGGGGCAGTTGATCAAATATGGCGCCCGAAGTCTGGGCGGAAGTTTACTTCCAGCATCAAAACTTTCTGCACTGGCAGCACCCATTAATTAAACTAATATGTGTAATGTATGTAAATGTGCAATTTTCATGCAGCGACATGTTAGAGACGGGCTCTGCATTTTAGTTTTATCTTAATTGAACAGCTTTATTCCACAAAACAATGATTATGTCTAGATGTTATGCCAAGTTGTTTTGCCATGACTAAATGACTGGGTATACAAGTATATAATGCATGCCTTCTGTGGACTAATAACTTATACAAACGTTGACTTCCTGTTAATGCATCCAGGCTGTTCACTGAGTAGGCTTTGTATTCTAATGTGTTTTAAGCCATGAAAACTGCAAAATCAGTGGTACTGAACAACAGCAAGATGTTGAGGCGTGTCACAGGAATGATGACGTATATCCGGTTTTGGAACCTTGTTGTACACACAAGACTTCCTTGGAGTAGGACAGGAGAACGCAGTGGAAAGTAAGATGACTCTGTAGGATTTTATATCTAGCATAGTTTTAGAATTAATTATATGTAGATGGGTAAAATGTTGGGTAATAATTTGAAGTAGTGATCAGGTTTAGGTTTTATGACATGTCGTGGTAGTTACTGAGCTAGTTGCTCTCATAGCTTGCTAACAAGTTGACAGCTAGCTAGTTGACAGTTAACCATCCCTTCTTATTATGCTATGTCATCAATTATTTTGAAACCGAACTGTCAGCGAATGACAACTGATGTTACTTAATTTATACAGCAGCACATTACTTGTGTAACTACCCACTGTCGGTTACCCCGTTAGCCGTGGCCTTATGGCAAATAGACCTTCCATTAGCTGTGACAGGTCGCTAACTTCAGCAAGGTGTCCACTTTTACTATCCTAAGCAATAGAACTACGTTCCTTCAAGTAACATCAATTCTGAGTGCATACTTCAGTTAGAATTTGCTAAACCCTTCACCGCTCAACACCATGTATTGGACAACACGGTTTACCGGGAAAGACATTGTTGAGCTAACTAACTTGAAGTCACAATGCTTGTTGATATCTCTCTATGTCATACCCTGTATTTTAGGTGTCTTGCAGTTTTGACAGCGAGCATCTCATTTATGTGTGTACCGGAGAACCCTGAGAATGGCAGATGACAAGGATGTGTTGCGTGATGTGTGGTTCGGGAGGATTCCAACGTGTTTTACTCTAAACCAAGACGAGGTTACCGAGAGAGAGCCTGAACCATTTTATGTGAGTACTACTTACACTAACATCCTAGTCACTTAGTTGCTGTTGGTGCTGGTCCTGGTGGTGCTGTTAGTTTTTGTTTAATGAAACAACTCCTTTGCTAGTATGGTTGCTGGAGTCAAACGAGATGTCTCCGTTGTCATGCACAAGTGATCAGTTTACAGATAACCCAATCAACTCATTAGACCACTTCTCTGTTAAGGTAAAGAAGTGATTGATATCAGCATTCTAGGAATTGTGCTCAAAATGCTAAATACTTGGAGTATTTCAACTCCTCTTTTAAGGCCGTATTTTACCGTAGTTCACTGCTGAGCAGTGTCCCACGGCTACAGCAGTAGTCTTTGTGTTGGGCAAGCATTTCCTTTAGTATTTCAACAATGTAGCAAGCATGCGATAATGTGATGACATACACCATTGTAATTTCTCTTTTGCAGCTTCTTCTGCCAAGGGTCAGCTACTTAACACTCGTGACCGATAAGGTGAAGAAACACTTTCTAAAGGTTATGAAGCAAGAAGATGTGGAGGAGATGTGGTTGGAATATGAAGGAACCCCTTTGAAATGGTTAGTGAGTGTGCTTTGTACACCTTCACATTCCCAATGGATCCAATAATATTCATCATAGGGCTGCATAATATTTGAAAAATATGTGATACATGATAACATGACTGTATACCGCGATATCAATATTACTCTCGATATTTAATATATACATATATTTTCTCCTCTCAACTTGCCATTCTACACTTTCTCATGTATAAAACAGCTGTAATGTTTTATTTCCAACATTATTTTTATTAGGAAAAAACATGGCTAATATGCAGCATCAACTTAAAATGTCAGCCTTTATAATACCTTTTTAAAATCTTTTCACCAAATTTGCTGTTATTAAAATTTAAAAACTAGGTGTCGCAATTTAACCAACTTTTGCGATACATGTATTGCAAGCCATGATATCGCGATAACGATACATTTTCCATATATTGTGCAGCTCTCTAATTCATCATCACCTGAGAGGGAACAATGGATCAGCGAAATGGGAAGGGTGGAAGTCAGACATGCACACTATGCTGCAGTGAAAATAGACTAGCCCACACAGTGAACAGGGAAGACCTTTGTCAGGCATGATGCCTCTTGTCACGCAGGCAGTAATGCACGGAAAATAGTTCCCGGCTTCCTGGAATAGTTCACGAGTTGTTCTCTTTCCTCTACCAGACCTTGCTGCTATTCTCCTTTCAAAAATGGTCCCAGTAACTTTTTTATGCAAGCAAATTTATGTATGAATGCCTGCGAAACACAACAGTCTTTGGTTTGCAAGAATGTGTTTCACACAAAACTACAAAGGTTTATCTGTTTGGTTATTTAGACAAAATATGATGATGGGAGAGGAAAAGGTCATAAAAAATAAAAATAAAATAAAATGATAATATGAGTTGGAAATGTAATTTGCATTTCAGACATTGCACTTTAAAAAACAAAATAACTAAAGGAGCTCGTTTTAGTACATGCTTATTGTAATATTTGAAATAATGTGATCCCACATCTTTATGAAATTTAGCGAAGTGCAGGCGCTATATGTCCTTACTGACACCAGGGGGCAGGCATGTTTTGTTTTGAAAAACAAAGCAGCATATACATGGGTTCTGAATGTTTGTAAACACGATGTTATGAGGAGGGGCAAGACACTGCTAGGTACTGTTACTGCAATAAACTATTTAAAGGGGTTCTAGGTGGGAATAGAAGTTTAATTAATTTCTGTCCCGAGTCAGCTGCTTATTTGAGTCAATAGTAGCTGAACGATGACTCTCGCGACTACTTCCACTCTCTGCTGTCAGAAAATCCCAAATGCAACTTTTGACAGAGCGGTCCGCTTCGAGTGTTTATGGAACACTTCTCATACGAAAAATCGCTTTATATACTGTACTCATACTGTATTTGTGTCTCAAAGCGAGTTTATTTAAACAGCATTTTTTTCATGACAGTGTAGATTTTGAGACAGGCATGCCACAGGCACCACGCAGATTGCATCATCCTACATTGTACCCCTTTAAAGGAATGCAAATACATTGTTGTTGATTTTTTTGCCAAATACTAGACTGTAGCATAGACGTCATGATGTCAGATTTCTCAAATAGTGATATATCATAGAGCGTGAAAAGCCAAATACTTGTTTTGAAATTTAATAAAGTGTAATTCTTTTGTCTTCTCATGTTTCTATGTTTTCTTTTAGGCACTACCCCATTGGAGTGTTGTTTGATCTGCACGCATCAAATTCTGCCCTACCCTGGAGCGTCACTGTGCACTTTAAGGTACTTAAATTATTACTTACATACTTTATTATTGCTTAATTCATGATTACACTCTGCTATTGGTCCTGTTTTGTCTTTCCCTTAAATGTCTGTCCTGTGTATGTGTATGTCTTCGCATGGTGTAGAAAGAAGCGTTATTTCAATTTCCTTGTATAACCTGTGCAATAAAGCCAACTCTGCCTTATAGACAGGCAGACACACGCACACGCACACGCACACGCACACGCACACGCACACACACACACACACACACGCACACGCACACGCACACGCACACGCACACGCACACACAATAGATTGGTCATTAATTGTATTATTCATAAAGCCCTGTGTCCAATGAATCCAATTTTCATTCAATATTTGTGAACGTGCAGATGGGTGCACAGGGCACAGCTCCGCACATACTCGATTTATCGCACAAACTCGATTTTATGAAATGTTATATCCATTGACAGCAATATTGCTCAACCCAACGTGTTTCTTTGTAAACTTCTGCTGCACCACTTGCCTGGTGTTCCGTTGCAAGACAAGCAGCCGTTTCTCATTTACTGCTCTTGGTTGATTTGTGTGGACAGACACTAACTCCCACCCCCACCTCTCTCTCTCCTTTTCTTTCTCTCTTTCTTTCTCTCTCTCTCTCTCTCTCTCTCTCTCTCTCTCTCTCTCTCTCTCTCTCTCTCTCTCTCTCTCTCTGTCTCTCTCGCTCTCGCTCTCGCTCTCTCAGAGTTTCCCAGAGAAGGACCTGCTCCACTGCCCAACAAACTCTGTGATCGAGGCTCACTTTATGTCCAGCATCAAGGAGGCGGACGCACTTAAGCACAAGGGTCAGGTCATCAACGACATGCAGCGGAAAGACCACAAACAGCTGTGGATGGGCCTTCAGAATGGTATGAAAATGTTTCATGTCACTTGCATTAAATAATTGTGCTCTCTGCTGCAGCTCTCTCGCTCGCTCTCACTCTCGCTCTCCCTGCTTCTCTGTATCTCTCTCTCTCTCTCTCTCTCTCTCTCTCTCTCTCTCTCTCTCTCTCTCTCTCTCTCTCTTAATTGCACTAAACTCTCTCTCTCTCTCTTTGTCTCTCTCTCTCTCTCTCTCTCTCTCTCTCTCTCTCTCTCTCTCTCTCTCTCTCTCTCTCTCTCTCTCTCTCTCTCTCTCTCTCTCTCTCTCTCTCTCTCTCTCTATACATGCACACACATTCACACACATGCATGAAGAGGAAAAGGCATACACACTGCCCTAGACTCCACCACAACCCACCACCTACTTTTATTTTTAGTAACAAAAGACTTTGAGAAGTCCCCCTGACGCCTCCTGTTACAGGGGTCTTTGAGTCCATGCTGGATTTGGCAGCATCCCCTTCACCGCAAGCCCTGACCACCCTCTCTGCTTGTGGAATTGTATGGGGGAGGGGGATTACTGTGGTAAGGCGTGAAAGTCACATATGCTGACTGTGAACCCAAGGGGTCAGCTTCACCTGCCAGCGTGTTAATGTGTCAGGCGTGTTGGCGTGGAGGTGAACCCTTTTAACGTACACGTATACACATGCGGGCGTTTAGCAGTTCTCCCTGGAGAAGCTGTGTGTTAGCCTGTCCCCTGCTGATCCACTTTCTCTCACCTCAGTGCAGCTGCCAGCTCCTTGTCCTTCGCTTAAGTGAGAGTTCAGCCCAAGAGTTCAGTCGAGAAGTGGCCACTTCCTGTGCTCTAAAGTTCCCCAAACTTTTTCCCACTGCGCACCCCCTTATACAGTTCAATGTAGTTCGCGCACCCCCTAAGCAACGGTTTTGGTGTGTGCGCTGATGGCCATGTAAGTATGGCTTCACTGCGCTAAAGGACTGCAAATCACTGCATTTTGGGGAATCCTCTTTTCCAATAGACCTGATGATTTTTCTGCCATCATTACAATGGAACTTGTTGCATGACAAGTCTAGAAGTTTTAAATTACACTTCAGATGGACCCTTCCAGCATACAATTCACCATACAATTAAAAACTACTTAATGTTCATTAATGCTGGTGAAAAACACACATATTATCCACCATTGCTCTATTCAGCTCGCGCACCCCCAGGGGTGCTCGCACCCCACTTTGGGAAACCCTGCCATCTCAGCGGTGTACAGGCCCCACCTAGACCTCCCTTTCGCTACAGTTTGAGATTCCATTGCAAATTAGGATTTCACAGTTACTTTTAAATTTAATGGTTACATGTTTTTGAAGTGTGAAAAATGAATTGTTTGAGTGTCTCTGCTTTGTTTCTTATTTCACCATCACCTTTTCTTTGTCTTTTCTCTCTCTACAGATAAATTCGACCAGTTCTGGGCAATGAATCGAAAGCTTATGGAATATCCGACAGAGGAGGGAGGATTCCGTTACATCCCCTTTAGAATATACCAGGTACGCCACAAGTTCGCCTAAATTGCAAAAGGTTCAGGGAGCACCATAAGGTGTTATCTGTTGCCGCAGTATGACCATGTGAAATTGGTGGAAATTTGACAGTTCAGGTAAAACCAATTAAGTAGTCCTGCTATTGAATTCTTAAGGTCAAGGTAGGCTCTGGACCTCTAAAAAAGCTACACATTTCTTTGTAAACCCCAGATATAGAATATTATGTATTTTTTAAAGAGGAGTGACAAAGCCTCTACTGGGGCCTGTGAGACTATTTGGGCTTGCAAATATAGCTTCTACCAGCAGAGGGTGCCATGAGAACTACAGATGACTAGGTGGATAGTTCTTCTCAGGTTTTGGTGCTGGCACTGGCAGACAAATGAAGATGGCTTTCTAGATTACGCACGCACGCAGTGTCATCAGATATGACTTGGCTCCAGCTACCTCCATCTCTTTTTCACTTTCCAATTAGGTGTTGCAGCAGTTTTGGTTAATCAGTGTTGTTGAGATTACGTAGCTGCGCAAGTTTAAGATGAACTGTGCAAGTGTACACAGAGCATACATTTGAAAGTGTGAATAACCGTTTTAGTGAGAGTTCATTAACCAGATTTTTAACATTTAATAATACAGCATTAAACAAGTGTTTGAGAATGAGTTTTAATATACAATTGTGAATGAACCTGAAAATGTTTCCACTAGTGTTCCAGACCTTTTGAATTCATATTTTCTTTTTTGTATTACCATGATTTTTTTTTTAGACATAGACCAGTATATTTTACAGCAACTAAATTGCTGGCAAAAGAAAATCAGGATATAAGTCAACTTAACAACCAAAATTCAAAGTATGGTAATTGTAAAACCATCTCATCTGGGAAAAACGCACTTACTTCAGTTTATTTTTCTAAACTAAGTCTACTAAGCTTTTGTCACAGAAAAGTTTGTGGGACATTCATTCAAACATCAAAGGATGTTTCACTGAATAGTGACTTTGAAGTTCACCAGAGATGACAGTCAGAAATGGTAGGAGCGATTTGCAGAATGATAGCGTACTGTACATGTAATGCAGGTCCCAGATAACGCGTCATGCTATCTATTTGCTGCTATTAAGCACCATCACCAAGAGCGGGGAATTGGGAATTGTGTGCATTTAATTACAGCAAATTTAGTGGTTTTCAACTTAAGGTGTTCTGATATCCCAAAATCCCAAAAATGAAGGCCTTTTTGTGTGTCAACATTAAAATGTACAGATGGCAGCTTTAGGATGCCCTTTCTTCTTCCTCAGAATTTAACAGACTGTTAAATTTATAAGTATATTACGTATTGTGTTTCGTTTTCAGAATTTGGCTGTTGCGACATCCTGCAAAAAGTTCACACACGCACACACACACGCACACACACACACACACACACACACACACACACACACACACACACACACACACACACACACACACACACACGCACACACGCACACACACACACACACACACACACACACAAACAAATCAGTCCCAGTAATATTTAAAGCACATACAGATACAGATACAAAGTTCTTGTGTAAAAATGGGATACTGAAAAACAAAGCGTAAAAGGCAAATAACGCCACAACCAACATCATCAATCCCCAGTGACTCATGTTTATTATCGCATTGTGCCACCCAAAGTATGATTACTTATCAGTGAATAACATGTTACTGCCACAAAGAACAAAGTATAAGCTTTATAACCATTATCAAGGTGGTGTTTTAGCATGTCTGACTGCAAAGCTGTCCGTTAGAGTTGGCATTGCTTGCGTTTTATTGTGATTATTTACCTCTGCTGGTCAGGAATATGTTTTTAACTGAAATAACGCTATCGAATTCATTCTAACTTACTGACTTATACGTTAGAAAAAAATCACAGGTCAATGTCCTTAAATTACAGTTATTTCCCAAAAAAGGCAAAGCCAAGTTCTGAAAGGAGGTGTTTTCCTATGATTGAAGCTTAATCGGAAACCACATCACCAAGATGTCTCCCTTATTTACTCATGTGGATTCAGGAAAGGGAGCCCTCAAGCTATCATACCACCGCATGCTGACGTTATTATGAATGACAGACCATCAGATATAGTTGATGATGTCAGCAATGCATTGACAATTCAAATTTTGTTCGAATTGTTTCATATTTACCACAGCCACAGTGTTTTCTTTGTGGTTTTGACAAATAGTTCAGTGAGACCTGCTCCTCTGCTATACAGCATTTGAGCACCAAGTACTCAGGAAGTCTTGGTTAAAACATGGAATTTTTTCAGACCATTTCTCAATTTCTTCGCTGACATCCTGCAGACAGCGTATGAAGTAAAGTACAGGGGGTATCTTATGTTGTGTCGTAATGTTTTGTTAAGTCTAACAAGTCACATTTCTTCATCAGAGATTGCAATCTCTCTTATTGCAGGTTTGGCTAAAGCTTTGATTGACAAGAACACATCTGATACATTCCAAACAACCGAAGGCATAATGAACTCTGTCTCATAAAGTCAAATATGAAGACACACATATTGTTGACAATGTGGAGATAGCAAGCAGGGCTTTTCAAAATGCAATCTGATTGCTGTGTAATTGTTTTTTTAATTAAATATTTTTGGGGCTTTTCAAGCCTTTCAAGCTTTTCAAGCCTTTAGAGACGGGGAAGGGTCAGCAAAGGGCCTGGGTCGGAATCGAACCGAGGTCGGCCGCGTAGTAGACAAGTGCCCTACCGTTAGCGTCACGGTAGGGCCGCTGTGTAATTGTAAATGTACTGTTGGCCATTATAGTTGTGCATCATAAAGACCAAGACAAGACAAGATGGTGTTTGGTACAGCTAATCAGATGGGGAAGAAGAAACTGAACTGAACTTTCCTGCTTGTGAATAATGAACAGATTGATCTTGAATGCAGTCACATTTCTGAAGTACAGCACAGCAGGAGTAACAGGAAGACTGCAATGGTTTGCCTTGAGCATCCACTGTGTTATTCATTTTGAGACAGTCAAGTAAATGAGCTCAGAGATGAGTGCTGTTCGGGATGATGCAAAGTGCTGAGTTTTATTCATTTCAGAACAGTGCATTTACATACATACCATTTCAAAATCTTTGTCATGACAATGGGTCAGGATATATTTTTCCTAAAAGAGCAAATGTGATCCACTATTGTAGCATTCCAAGGAGTTGCATCATTAGCATGCACACCATTAGCATTTTTTTAACATATTTTTTGGGCTTCTTGCCTTTATTATTATATAACAGCGGAAGAGATGGACAGGAAATTGTTAAAGAGTCAGAAAATGACCTCAGGCTGGAATCGAACCTAGGTCCCCGGCTTAACAGTGTGGTGCCTTAGCCACGGCCAAGGATACATTAGCAATGTTAAGTCGTGTACATGTTTGGAGATCAGTAGATACATTTCCGTGTAAGGTGATTGTGGAATGTTTTAAGAACGAGAGACATTTAACGAAGACCTGTCCTGAGAACTGCTTTATTGCCAAGTGCACCTGTTGACTTGACCTTGGGGGTAATCCTAGAAATCACGAGGTATAATTCCCTGCTGCTACTGCAAAAGAAGGGATATTGTGTAAGGGTGGCATAATACATTCATCAATACTTAAGCAATAAGACACGAGTGAGAGTGGGTACGGGATATCATCGGCATTGGCCGTGATCGGACTGCTCTGCTGCAGGTAATCATAGCCGTGCGGCCAACATCTCCTTTACCAGCCCCAGAAACAAGTTTTATATTACCCTTCTGCAACGGCTCCATTACAGGCGAAATGAGGTTTAAGTCACGAGATTTGCGCTTCCCTCCATTTTAAATTTTGTGTGTTCTCCACTTTAAGATAAAGTTACATAATTTTGTGGCACCTGTTGCCAAATGAGCTTGTAGCATTTGTACAGTTGAAATATCTAGGAATAGTTACCACACACACACGCACACACACACACACACACACACACACACACACACACACACACACACACACACACACACACACACACACACACACACACACACACACACACACACCTACTGTATTCTGTGTGTTTTACATAGTGAGTATAGTGTATGGTCCTTCAGTTGCTTTTTTGTTTAAAAAAAATGTCATAGATGGGATTGAAAAGCCACAGACCCACGTGTGAATGATACCCAACAATTACCTTGACTTAGTATGTTAACCACAGAATGTTGCAGTACTTACATTGCTCAACATTGCAACAAAAAGGCATGGCTCTTAACATTGGAAAGTATGTCTTATTTCTGGTTGAAAACGAAGGACTTGTACAAGTGTGTTTTGAAGAAGTGACAAAGAATATTTGTAAGATTTGCAAATAATCATGTAGCTTGCACCTGCCATGGGACTCCCAAAGAATATAGCGAAAGATGAGAAATGTGGAAGATGATCCCTGTTTTGTTTTCCTATCGTCTTACCCTTTCTGATTGTAAAGCACTTGCCCAAAAGGAACTCCTAATGAAGTGTCAAACGCGACGAGACAAATTGAGTCTCTGTTGAAGATGCATAAAAACTGTTGCCGTGATGCTCATTGCTCGTGCAGAGACTGGGTATCGTATTTGTGGAAACACTCATACAATGAGTGGAAACTCACTTTGATTGACATTTATCCCCCTTAACTAACTAGCTTATTGACATAAATTACATGGAATGAATTGACTGCCAATTATCGACTTGGTACCGCCTTGAGCTCTTTATTCTGTACAGTCATTTTCTCTCTTTCTCCTTTCCTTGCTCTCTCTCTCTCTCTCTCTCTCTCTCTCTCTCTCTCTCTCTCTCTCTCTCTCTCTCTCTCTCTCTCTCTCTCTCTCTCTCTCTCTCTCTCTGTCTCTCTCTCTCTTCCACTTGATCTCTCTTCTACTTGATCTCTGTCCGCATCTCTTTCTTTCTCTCTCTCTCTCTCTCTCTCCCTCTCCCTCTCTCTCTCTCTCTCTCTCTCTCTCTGTCCGCATCACTTGAGTTCAGGGAAAGGCTGGTGGATGATCTCTTGGGCCGTCAGCATGTGGTGTGCTGCCAGGCCGGGTGTCAGGTGGCCAGCTGAAAAGAAAAGTGTCGGCGCCCCGGTGCATTGTGCCTCTCATCTGTATTAATGGGGCCTTTTGTTTGATGCCGCGCTCAATAATTAATCGCCGTCCATTTTAAAAATGCAACGACATAGCTGTCACTTCTCACACTCTCTCCCTGCTCCCCGGAGCTCGGCGTTAAATCCCGAAGGGGGGAAGGAGGAGGAGGAGGAGAGGGAGGGACGTAGGCCGAAGTGAAGCTTCCTGGCAGTGAGTCACAGTTTCTGGAAACCGGATCGTGGTCCAGGCGGGCAGGGGCTGTTGAGCGCTCCCGTTGCCCATGACCCAGGCCCGGTGTTGGTTACGCAGCGGCAACACTCGAGCCGAGCGGCCCGCGGTTTCCTTTTCACGGCTCCTGGCCAGGACGCCTATTGTCTGCCGCTCTACCGTTTGTCAGCGCAGACAGCTTCAGTGACAGCAGCGCCAGGCCAGGGCGCGCGCGTGTGTGGCATGTGTGGAGCCCTGACACTGACAAAGACACCTGGAGCAGGACCAAGCCCAAACACCTCTCTCTCTCTCTTTCTCTGTCCCTCTCCCCTCTCTCTCCCCCGATCTCCGATCTACTCAGATTAACAGATCTGGATGGCAGAGCGGTTGACCTCTTTAGCTCTGGACCCAGGCTTTACCTCTTTACCTTCATCGTCTGACTGCATTTTTTTTTCATATGTGTGGTGACATGGAACACTATTGCGTTTCATTGCAGTTCATCAAGTTTCTGTGCATAGGCTCAGGGGGTGGTGGGGTATGTCTGTGCGTTGAAATTTAAGATTGCCCTTGTTCAATTATGAATTTTCTAATTGTTACCTTGTCTTCAGAAGTGGTAATTGATGGTTGTGTGTAATGAAGGTTTTCTCTCAGAGCAGATTTGGACATTGTTTGAGAACTAACTTTGTATCACCGGAGAAAGCCCCTCCAACTATTTGCTTTTTTAGGTTTTTTGTTTGTTTTCTTTCATTGTAAGAACATAAAGGCCTTGCCAATATGTGCAGGGATCCCATTCATATGTTCAGACTTACTATCTACATTGCTTATCAGTTACACAATGCATGGCATTTCCCATACGCTGCCCTCATTTTCTACCCATGTGATTTCGCTACAACCAGACCCGTGTTCCATTTTACACAAAGATGGCGGTTCATAGAGCCTTTGAAACACAGATTGTCATTGATATAGTTCCAAAATAGTTCCAGGAAATGAGCGTCGAACACAGAAAGTGCAGTTAAGGTAAATGTAGTTCATTTTTTCATTCATTCATTTCATCATTCAATACCTAGAATTACTTGAGTCATGTCACCAACCGACTTCTTGTACCACGGTTGTCACAACTCTGAATCCCATGGCCCATTCAAATCTTCACCCCAGTCTGCTAAAATCTTTCTTGAGCTATTACGTCATTCTGCAGTGTAGTTGGCATTTTGTAGTGTACCACAAAGGGTATTCTTGTATTTCTGGGTGTAATCTATACACAGACCACAGAGCAACATGGGCTATCAGAAAACGTACTGTAGCTGTGCTCACCTGGCCTTTTCATGACTTTGACTTTTTTAATTTGAATTGTCCCATTAAAAAGGTTTTGTCTGTTGCTGGTCTGTGTGAGCTGTGAAGTCCCGAAGAAGTGTACACATCCTCTGTCATTAATAAAACATTGCGATTTTTGATTGTTTGATTCAACCTCCTATCAGGAACGGACCGCAGTTAATTACTTGATATAGCAGTAAAGTCATAATAACATCAAGCATTACACATACCTTTTCTTTTCACATACTAGTGTCACTGTGTGCTATGCTGTTGAGCACTTTAAGCCAGTGTGTAGTCCTGTGCACATGGCTGCCTGAGTGCAGTGCGTAGAATAGTAGTGAATCCAAGCCATATTTCTTTTCCTGTTGTCTCGAGTGCACATAGCAGCTCTTTATAGCTGAGAGGCTGGCAGTTCTTGGCTTGTGGAATCTCCCAACAAAGCATAGCCTATAGCCACAGACACGTACAAGTGGCCAGGCCGAGCCCAGAGATACAGTATAGCAACAAATAATAGCAGGTGTCATGCTAGAAACAGAATAGTGCAAGAGATATCTGGTACACAATTAAATTGGGACATTTCTGGCTCTCTCTGCTTGCTCTCAATGCACCGGTTGCATGTGGCACTGAAATCTGCGAGACTTAAATTTCATCGCTCTCCTATTGAACAATGAGTTTCTGGTTACTATAGTAACTGAAGTTGCTTTGCATTATCGGCCTTTTATTTAAGACTGAATCCATTCTCGAATACACTCGGTTTAGCTGTACAATGACCATAAAAGATTGAATCTTACTTGTGGCATTGAAAACAATGCAATACGATGCATGATGAATTCTTGAATAAATGGAAATTCATTGAAGCCAAATGTAAAAGTTAGTAATTAGACTTTATTATAATACCTTTCTAAATACCGTAATAATTAATACATATTGTAATGGATATTTAATATACATGTGATTACAATTTAATGCATATACTGTATAATGTATACACTTAACTTTTTAAATTATTATTCTTTCCCTTTCTATGGTAGGCTTTGAATGAACGGCCATTCATCCAGAAGCTCTTCCGGCCGGTTTCAGCAGAAGGTGTGCCCCACACCCTGGGAGACCTGCTGAGGGAGATGTGTCCGTCAGCTGTACACCATGAAGGTGGGTGGCACAGTCAAGTCAAGGCACGTTTATGTACAAAGCTGTACATCAGCGGTTCTTAACCTTTTTTCCTTTAATGCACCCCCGGCCTTACCTGAATTTTGGTTGCAAAAGAAAATCCACGCACCCCTTGAAATCTCTGGCGCACCCCCGGAGGGTGCCCGCACCCCAGGTTAAGAACCACTGCTGTACAGTATTATTTTAAATACAACACAGGCAGCTGACCAAGATACTGGAAAAGGAGGTAAACTATGAATAGTCATCAGCTCTCCTAAGCACACCAACCAAGCACATTTATGGAATTAATGTAATCTAGTAGGTTCCAGGTAGTAGGTTAGTTAGGGCATCCAATGTTTCTGAGGCTGTACCATACATTTTACTGTTGTCTGTTTTGTTTGTTGGTGTTGTCCTCTTTTATGTTTTATGGTGCTGCAACCTCCCTGTCTCAGAGAGAAATCCATCTGGAAACTAATAAAGAAACCTAACCTGACCTTCCCAGTTACACAAATACTGTACTACAAAACCGTACAAGTGGTGTAGTTGGGAATGTTAAACAGAGTCTCAGTGTGTAGATCACCTTCTTGTCCCACATGGACTTGAGAACTACTTTTGGTGGGTGCATGATGGGGGGTGGGAGTGCTGATACAGGAAGCTGGAAAACCACCAACCAATTTCTTCAAAGTGAGCAAATGCCATTGTATGTTTTTTTTTCTCCTTTTTTCCTTTTTTTTTTTGGAGGGGTGCTCATTCCCGCACAATCATCCGAGATCAGAGCAAAAGAGCAAGTGCCGAGATGAGAAACCTCAGAGAGAGAGAGAGAGAGAGATAGACAGATAGAGAGAGAGAGAGAGAGAGAGAGAGAGAGAGAGAGAGAGAGAGAGGGAGAGAGGGAGGGATAGAGAGAAGCAAAGAGGGGAAGTGGCAGAGAGAGAGTAAGAGAGTGAAAGAGGGAGACGGGGAGAGAGGGAGACGGAGAGAGAGAGAAACAGAGAGAGTAAGAGAGTGAAAGACGGAGAGAGAATGAAAGACAAACACGGGGTTGGTGGTGCTGGTGTTGGTGGTGGAGGAATGGAGGAGAGGTGCAGCCCAAACAGAGGCTAGCATCTGCCCTCCCCTCCCCTCCAGGGAGGAAGTAGATAAGGAGACAATGGAAACAGTGGGACAGAGAACCCACAGTGGAGACACCATCATATGGGGTGTGGGGGGGGTACAGTTTGATGCCATGAAAGACCCGTAGACAATCCCCCCTCACCCTCACTCTCCTTCTCCAGTCGCAATGGGTGAGGGCACACACACACACACACACACACACACACACACACACACACTCCATCCTCAATGAGTGAGAGCACACACATACACACACACATCCCCTCCATCCTCAATGAGTAAGGGCTCCACAAGAGCGTGTCGTGTCGCGTGATAAAGGTGAAAGTGGGCCATTGTCTCTGAAGCTTATTTTGTTGTGTTCACTTCCCCTTCCCTGGCTGGGGGAGAGGAGATGAGGGGCGATGGAAAGAAAAAGGGTGTATATCTGTGTTTGGATTATAATGCACGTGGGCGCCCCCTCTGTCCTATAGTATGGCCTATTCAGACACCAGCAGTCTCGAGAACCATGTTGTGACTGAGCGGATGAAAGCGTTCTTTTTTTTTCCCCCTGTGTCCTTCCGTCTCCATGGTCCCGCTTAAACAAAGGCAAAAACATGAAAAAAAAATGCCAAGGGAAATTTTGTTCCTCATGGGTATTGGTGATGCCCGAAATGTGTGTG
The DNA here is from genome assembly GCF_034702125.1 of Engraulis encrasicolus. NCBI lineage: Eukaryota > Metazoa > Chordata > Actinopteri > Clupeiformes > Engraulidae > Engraulis > Engraulis encrasicolus. The sequence continues at coordinate 52,111,013 of NC_085861.1, read as the reverse complement.
GATATGATGTGTCTCTTAAGTGAGAAATCGTGGTTTAGGCATTTGTTTGTGTGCCTGTGTGCGTTTGTCTGTGTGTGAGTGGGTGTTAACGTGGGTGTTGCTGTGTTTGATTAACAGTCATGCAGTTCGAAAGTTCACTGTATTTCCCCCTGAATATAATGGCTTCTGTCCACTGTGACGAGAGAGATAGAGAGAGAGAGAGAGAGAGAGAGAGAGAGAGAGAGAGAGAGAGAGAGAGAGAGAGAGAGAGAGAGAGAGAGAGAGAGAGAGAGAGAGAGAGAAGGAGAGAATATTTTTGTAAATGATAGCAAGATGTGCTGTCTCACACAGGGGGATTCCCGCTGCAAGACGAGATGTGTAACCAAGAATTCTGTACCATCTTCGTCCTCCGCAGTAGAACAGTCGTCAACAACATCTTATGTCAATTAGACTGCCAGGCAGGCGTGCCGACAGGGACGGGGGACAAACGGATCTGTTGTCCCAGGCCCAGAGAGAAGGGGGGCTTGACTTGTACAGGGCCCTGCTTTGTGTCAGCAGCCCTACTGCCAGGCATCAAAAGCAAAAAAAGCCTCAGAATGTCCCATTCTCTCTTCGCTTTCACTCTCGCGAGGAGCCTCGTCCAAGACTGAAGTTCAAATCCGATCAGCATTCAGATATCCATTCAGTCATTCGGTGTGTGTGTGTGTGCGTGTGCGTGTGCGTGTGTGTGTGTGTGCGTGCGTGCATGCGCCATCAAGAGTGGCTGAAACGAACCCCTTCGCCCACAAGAACGACTGCAACCATCTCCCGAGATGTGTGTTTTGTGTTGTCTTGCTCTGAGGCCAAGCCGAAGCAAATTCCCCTGGTGATGATTCCGAGGCAGTCAGATGTTTTATATTTATCAAGACGAAGAACGAGAGAGGGGCAGAGGAAGAAACAAACATTTGCGGTGGTATTATTTCAAATAAACGGCGCACACAGAAAAATCCCCACCTTTGAAAAAAAAGAATGTCTGTCTGTTGGTCACTCACAGCCCACGCAACAAGTGGTTGAGAGGGCTTTGGGCACGGTCGCCCACGCTCACGCCACTCTTGGTATCAGGACCAGAGCTCAGTCAAAGGGCTGTGAGACGCACTGAAATTGTGTAGTGTCTCTCACCGGGGACTCTACAGCCCCCATGTGGTATTAGGAAGACCTTTTGGGGGAGTTGAGAGGGAGACAGCTGTGAGGTGGGTGCTCAGTGGCAAATTGGGAGCTTAGTCTATATTTTGTCTTTTTTATACTTAGGTGGGCATTGGCAGACGGGGCGTTTATTCAAAAGAAGGTTGAGCACCACTAGTGAAGTAGTGTAGGGGTGGGGGTAGGTAGTGAATGACTTTAATGATGAAGTTGAACAAGGATGGAGATTGGCATCAGCTATATTCTGTAATATGAAAGTGGCTAGACTGTATGCTGGCTGGTGGACCTCAGGCACAATACGCGCAAAAGCATGATAAGAAGAAACTAGTGTCAAATGACTGGTGAATACGTTTTGTTTTTTGGTCTGGATATCTGAGAAATATCTAATAACCTCTGACGGGACTTATTTGTCATGGATTTAAAGAGATTTATTTGTCATGTAAGGATGGAAAGCGAACCAGTGTTCACATTTTGCCAAAAAAAAAAATCATCTCAGCTCTGGATCAGCCATTTACAAATTTGCAGTAGTTGCAGCGCACACACCTACGGAGATCATTTAAGCTTCATCAGTCTTGTATAATTGTGTGTGTGTGGGCAGCCAGACAGGCTACTAATTTACAGTATCTGCCTGTATGTATATTTCAGTTCTCTAGCCACTTAATCATCCGCCTGCCGTGTTGACAGGCTGTGATGGCTGCGATCCTGCGTGAATTTGGGGAGTCTGCCATACCTCCTGGGCGGCCCCGCGGCTCTGGCTCGGCTCCGGCTCGGGATCGCGGCCCGGCTCCTGGCCCCTCTCTCAGGCAGTGTAATTGGACTCAGACTGTTGGAGAAACATTGTCTTGCGGTGGGGATAAATATGGGTTGGCCACGCTTGAGCTGGAAAGGCTCGGTGCCCAGCCCCGCTAAGCAGCGCAGCGCAGCGCTCAAACCACAAGGGCCTCAGCAGCCTCCGTGCCCATCACACATACATACACACACACACACACACACCGTGCCTGTCAGAGAACGCGGACACAGCCACCCCCACCCCACATCAAATTACATTAAGTTACATTACACCACATCACCCCCCATCCCAAAAAAAAAGCCTAAACGGCAGCATCGCGCTGTGTTGCGTGTACTTGCAGCGAGAAATAAGCTGGAACCGCAAAAAGTGAGTGCGCCAAAAAACACATCCTGCTTTTCTGCAGGCCAGCAGCCCCCTCTCTCTCTCCCTCTCTCTACCTGCATGTTGTTCCTTAACAAGGGTTGATTCACATCAGACAGGAAAAGAGAGGAGCTGTAGCCGTGTTTGGGAGAAACTGATCGGCAGCAGCCAAGTAATTGCCTCGGTCTTCATGCCGATTACTACCATTGGCATGTGGCATTTTATTTCCTGACATTTTATTTAATTCTCTAAGTGCAGCCATTGAATATTCTTTCTTTTGTGTGCGTGTGCGTGCGTGCATCTGTGTGTATTAATCGTGTGATTTGACGTCTTCATCCTTCCATGGAAACTCAGTAGCACCGAATGTGAGAATATGAATGAGCGTGTAACTCTGTCAAAGCGTTTTGAATGTGTGGATGTGTGCCGTGCACAACCGGACAACAGCTCCGGCGAAAAAGCACACAATGACCTTATTGTCTGCCTCGCATCTCGGCGTAATAAGTGTTTGCGTTGGCCCCTCTCCAACGGTGTGGTCATCCACAGTTTTTTAAGCGTTTTATATGCGGACGGCGGTCGACTTGCGGCCTGGAGGCTGTGGCATCCCGCTCTGGAAACTTCCGAAGAATAGCAAGCCCTAGGCCTTTAGGCCGCCGAGTGGTGTGGCGAATGGATTTTTCCACTCAATCAGTTTCCTGTTGATGTTGTAGATTTTTTCTTCGTTGTTGTTATATTTTTTTCTCTCTCTCTTTGCAAACCCATTTCCCATCTGGGAGCACCTGCATTTCCTGAGGTCTTGGCAACGCATCACCCTTGGCAACGCATCACCGGTGGCCTCTGTCTCAGTCACCAGTGGTCTCTCTCTTTCGCAATCACTGGTGGTCTCTCCACATAATTCTTACTCCTGTGGAAAGGTACACACACACACACACACACACACACACACACACACACACACACACACACACACACACACACACACACACACACACACACACACACACACACACACACACACACACACACTTCATACAGACACACACACTCACCTGAAGTGATTCTCTAAATAATGGTTATAGACTATGAATAAACAGTGAACCAGCAGACATGAAAAATTAACTAAATGCATTCTCAATGCTTAAAGTCATAGCACATGCATGATGGCCCTTGTGCCATGGCAGGAGGTATTGGTTTGAATAGAAGAGACCAGTACCGGTCGACAGTGTTGGTAACCAGCACTACTTGGGCTTGTTTGGGCTCGTCACAAACCACAACAGCCCCCGCAGTCTGCAAGCACAGTCTGCTGAAACCACCATACAAGGTAGGTAGACAGCTCAGTCTGCTCCCACTCACGATGGCCATTAACCAATTCTACCACAGCTTTTTACACACACACACACACACACACACACACACACACACACACACACACACACACACACACACACACACGCACACACACAAGAAGCACACATGCACACAGACAGACACACGCATACACATACGGACACACCACATACTTCAACCAGAACTGATGGAGGAGCAACAAAATGTCAGTCGCTTACAGCGAAAACCTTTTGGATAATGTGACCTGGGAGACTGAGAATCCCGCACACACAGACACGCGCGCACACACACACACACACACACACACACACACACACAAGGAGGTGGCTGGTTGAGTTGTGTCCGAAAACGAAATATATCACACACATCTCAGCAGTCTCTAGCTACAGTACAAACCCCCATCGTAAAGCAGTCTCTGAAATGCCGCGGGCTTCTGTTTCAGCATCTGACAGGCTATTGAGACCGACACCCCTTGTGCGTCTAGGTGGGTGGCTTATTAGCCTGGTAATCAGAGTATTGCAGTTTCTCGGAATGTCTGCATGATGTGAAAGTGTGAGTTTCTTGGTTTGCGTGTGTGTGCGCGTTCGTGCGTGCGTGTGAGTTTTGTGTAGCAGATGTGGTACATTCAATATGCTGCCAGCGTAGGCGGTCTCGTGGGTGTTTGTTGTAAAAGTACAGTAGGGCGGTGTGATAAGCTGTATGATACGGCCGTGTGTGTTCATGTTTTTGTGCGAGAAGGTGAATTCCCCCTTGCTTCTCATAGTGAGAGTGAGAGGAGAGGCACCCACCCCACGCCCTCACTCTCTCTCCCTCCCTTCATCTATCTCTCTCTTTCTCTCTCTCTCTCTCTCTCTCTCTCTCTCTCTCTCTCTCTCTCTCTCTCTCTCTCTCTCTCTCTCTCTCTCTCTCTCTCACTCTCTCTCTGTTTGTGTGTTTTTGAGGAACAGAGGAAAAGTGCGATGAGGGTTCAAGGAATGGGGCACCTAAGTCATGCCCTTTTACTTCCAGTCCATGGGGCCTTCACTCACTAAATTGTTGAATTATAGTCAATGGGCGAGTAAAGTGAAATCCTGGTTCCGTTTTGACACGTGTTCTGGATTCCACATACAGTATGATGGTAGAGAATGTTAAAGATTTGGATTGGCGTCGTTTAGGTAAGACCACCTTCCATGCCCCTTGAGCCGACAGGAAGGGGTGGAGACTTAGAGTGCGTTGCAATATGCGACCTTGCCTCCTCCACTTGCGCTTGTCTCCTCGTCCCGCCTCCTGGCCCCTCCTCTGTGGAGAAGCTGTCAGTCTAGCCACAACAACTTTTGAGGGACTGTTTTTCATTCACCATCTCAATTGCAAATGAGAAAAAGACTCTACAATTGAGCTTTTGCAAGATATTGAAATATAATGCTGTTGTCAGTGATGTCATCATGACATATTAGTTCCTGGTATGAAGAGAGAAGCAAGTGGAGGAGGCAAGGTCGCATATTGCAACGCACTCTTAGGTACCCCATACGTGTCCTCATCCCTCCCCCTCCCATTCTTTCAAAATACTATGGGCCAGTGGTGTCTGCTCTGCTGTGCAATACTATTGGCCAGTGGTGTCTGCTGTGCAATACTATTGGCCAGTGGCGTCTGCTGTGCAATACTATTGGCCAGTGGCGTCTGCTGTGTTGTTTGTCCATGCATGTCTGGACTTGTTGGCCAAAGTTCCCTAGAAAAGGGCTGCCACACTTCCAGCTGCGTCAACACTTTTTTGCATGCATTTCTTTCTGGTATACACACACACACACACACACACACACACACACACACACACACACACACACACACACACACACACACACACACACACACACACACACACACAAAAACACTCACACTCACACTCACACTCACACACACTAACATATCATTGCTTTTATTTGGATCTAGTTGCAACTTGCAAGATACAAATATTTTGAAAGAGGTTATTGACAGGATTACAGGTCTTAATGACTTACACACTTTTTATATCAGTAATGTTGTTAGTAAATCTATCAATAGTCAAGGGTAAACAAAATGCCTTCATATTCATATTTGCATGCAGGGCTCTAAATTAGTTTTGTTAGTAGAGAAGACCAAATTACTAGCCACACTTGACCCATTAGTGAGTGTGTGTTTGGCTAATAAGATTGACATCTGCAAGCCATTTTGGCTGGTGATGGGAAAAAAAGAACTTCCTGCATGCTACCTATGATGGCCGAAACTGAGCAAATTGTACACACACACACACACACACACTCGCACACACACTCGCACACACACACACACACACACACACACACTCGCACACACACTCGCACACACACGTGCAGAAAAAATGTCATGGTTATGTGTGCTCATGTGTGGTTATGTGTGCTCACATAACCTATCGAGATGTATCGGCACAGCCCACCGTTCTAACGGTCATCCCGTTATGACGTGGTGGAGATTTGCACACGCTTTTCGAGTTGCTGCTTTTCATCTATACATACACCATCTCCTTCTCTCGCTTATTTCCTATCTCCGACTCCTTCTTTCATTCTCACACTCTCATCGCCCCTCTCTCTCTCTCTCTCTCTCTCTCTCTCTCTCTCTCTCTCTCTCTCTCTCTCTGCCATGTTGTGCAGGGTGGTTTGAAACGTCCGTTGGCGATTACTCATCTAGTAGTCTTCACAGTGGACTCCACCCTCTTTTTGCCTCGTGCATATATCCGATCACACCTAAGCTGTGTTGTAAGCAGAGGGTTTGGGGGTGTGTCGGGTTGAAAGAGGGGTCACGGTAGAGTGGAGGAAGCAGAGGGGGGGTCAGAGAGCGGAGAGAAGCCTTGCCTGGTCATGGCATGTTGCATCAATCTGACAATCTGGCATGAGTCTGCAACACCAGGCTACTGTTTCCCTTTTTTAATGTCACGTTTCGGGCAGCATGTCCTTGATCAGATGATCTGCCCAAAACTTGTTTATTTGTGTTTCGGTTTACTTTGCTATCGGTTTCCAGTACCCAATTTGTTACTTTGTTTATTGGTAGAATTACGAAGCTGAAAGTTCATTTCAATATGACCATCATCATCATCATCATCATGCTTTTTTCTTCCTCCAGTTCACAATGTATGCCCATACAGGACAGTACCCAATTGAGACGGATGTGCATATTGTCTTTGTTCTTATGTTGCTTCAACCCGGCCTTTGGGGGTCAAAGGTTCACATGCCTGATGATCGTTGCAATCTTCGGCACAACTTTTGCCACCCCAGGCCCTGCCTTTCCCAGCTACACACACCTCCCACACTGAGATTGAAAGCCAGTGGTGATCATCCTCATGCAAAAACAAAAATGGTGAGATCATCCACACTGTATGACAAGGAGGGGCGCAGAGAGCCCTAAGGCAGTTATTGACCAATTCCATTTCTGTAGTTTCGCTTTGCGTTTGTGCAGTTGTGCGGGTTTTTTTTTTAAAGGTTTTTTTTTAAGGAGCTGTATGCAATGACTTGTTACGCAAACGTTTGGCTTTTGAGTGGGTGGCAAACCTGAGGGAGAGTCAGGTTCTGAGGGGGTGGCCAACCTTTCTATTATTTTATTGCATTTTATTTATTCTGAAATGAAGATCTGCACACTATTCACAAGGTGGGTGTTTACATTAACAAAGGGGGGGGGGGGTCACTGTGTGCATTATCACCGTTGAAGACGTCACAAGCACCCCGGAAGGCCATGACCTTTCCCGCTCAAGCCCCCGGCATGTGTCTTGACAGGCCCCATCTCCTCTCACCTCCTCTTGGCCCCCTCCTCCTTACTAGAGATATTAGCTCGGATTCAGTTCAAGAAGGGAGTGGTGTGACAAACTGGTTACAGGAAACACTGACTTTACTCATGAGCTTCATATGTAAAATGTATGTACGCGTGTTATGGCCGGAGGACGCTGAGAGCATACCAGAGAAGCAGTACACTCCAGTACACACATATTACAAGACATTATGTGCAATGCATTTCCCACGCACATATTGTCTCAGACCTATGCATGCACAGCAGAAAAAGAGACGGGTCAATTTGTCTATGTCTATGACACTTTGACCTCTGCACCCTTAGCTGCCCCGGCAACGAGGGCTGCTTGGTGTGATGGATGTGTCTGTATGTCTGTCTGTCTGTGCGTCTGTGCGTGCGTGTGTGTATGTGTGCGTGCGTGCGCGCGTGTGTGGATATGGTCACTGAACCCTGGTCAGGCAGGGGTGAGGGGTCCAGCTGACCCCCACACTGTCGCCAATTACACCCGCCCCCAGACATTGCCCTCTCCACAGCAGATAGGACCCGATTCAGCAGCAGCCGACCCAGCGCTCTACTGAAGTGCCCTCGCTTTGTTTTCACCACTCGTCTGCCTACTCGCTCGTGGAGTGTCTGTGCTTCCTTCATCTCTATCTGTCTTTCTCCAGCTCGCCCTCTCTCCTTAAATTCCCTGTGTCTGTCTCTCCCTCTTTCTCGCTCAGTTTTATACCTTTATTATGCAGCCTTTCTCTCATGACTTTGTCTCTGTGCATTTTCCTTTTGTTGACTGACTTGTGTCTTTTTTTAACCTCTGTGATTTTTACATATTGATCTTCCCTCTTCCAGCTCTGTGTGCGTGTGTGTGTGTGTTTCTGTGTCTGTGTCTGTGTCTGTGTCTGTGTGTGTATGCCCCTCTGCCTCCCTGTGTGTGTGTGTGTGTGTGTGTTTTAAAAATATATTCTCTCTCTCTCTCTCTCTCTCTCTCTCTCTCTCTCTCTCTCTCTCTCTCTCTCTCTCTCTCTCTCTCTCTCTCTCTCTCTCTCTCTCTCTCTCTCTCTCTCTCTCTCTCTCTCTCTCTCTCTCTCTCTCTCTCTCTCTCTCTCTCTCTCTCTCCATCTCCTCCCTCCTTCTCCTTCTTCTTCCCCCTCCCCAGATGAGCCAAAGCGGTACCAGGTGGTGATCCATGGCATTGAGCCCATGCTGGAGACGCCGGTGCAGTGGCTGAGCGAGCACCTGAGCCACCCGGACAACTTCCTCCACATCAGCATCCTCCCCACGCCCAGCGACTGAGACCCGGGACACAAGAGGAGCGAGGGAGGAGAGAGACCCGGGACACGCGGAGCAAAAGAGGAGATGGATAGCAGAGACACAGAGAAGGGCGGGAAGAAAGAAAAGAGGGAGAGAGAGAAAGAGAAAGATAGAGAGTGACTGTGTGTGTGTGTGTGTGTGTGTGTGTGTGTGTGTGTGTGTGTGCGTGTGTGTGTGTGTGTGTGTGTGTGTGTGTGTGTGTGTGTGTGTGTGTGTGTGTGTGTGTGTGTGTGTGTGTGTGTGTGTGTGTGTGTGTGTGTGTGTGTGTGTGTGTGTGTGTGTGTGTGTGTGTGTGTGTGTGCGTACTGCCTCATCGCCTCTTGACCATGGCGATGTTTCTGCGGTATGGTCTCTCTCTGAGAGAGATGAGAGACAGAGGGCCACAAACACAATCGCCAGTATGCACAGCGACGAGGGGGAGACGTCAGCACGAATGAGAACTTGGAGTGAGGATCACCCGCTCACTTGTTTTTCATCTCAGAGCAGCTTGACTCGCTCTCTTTCTCTTTCTCACTCTCTTCCACGGTCCCTCTTGGTCTCCCATCTGTCACTTTGCGGTATCATGTCTTCCCATCATACGCGTCCCCACACTTTGCCTTCTCTGTCCAACCAGAGCGAGGACACACACACACACAGACTCTGGTCTTCATGTTGGCAGAAGAGACCAAGGTTGTTCCATGACAATAAGTCACCAGCTCCCTGCAGCTGTATGCAGGTCACTTTTTTCTCCTCCACTCTCCTCTTTTCCTCCTCTCCTCCTCTCCTTCCCTCTTCTCCTATTATCTCATTTCCCTCTCTTTTCCTCCTGTCCTCCCTCCTTCCCTCTTCTCCTCTTCTCTGGGGTCAGCTCAGTTTAAAGGGACAGGCTTGGAAAAGCGGTAGAATTGTGGAAAGACTTTTTAGAAGAAAAAAAAAAAACAATTTACCAAACTGCTTGCAGTTCTGTTGTGCTGCCTAACCTCTCTCTCACCCCCGCCCCTTTTTTTATTTTCTTCGTCCCAGTCTCACTCCTGACAAGATGCACAGACAGCCTGAAATGAATGGGATTCCCCTATATTGTTGCCTTAGTGTCTCCATTTCTCTCTCTCTCTCTCTCTCTCTCTCTCTCTCTCTCTCTCTCTCTCTCTCTCTCTCTCTCTCTCTCTCTCTCTCTCTCTCTCTCTCTCTCTCTCCCTTTCACTGACACAAACACACTGGCTCGCTCTCTCTCTCACTTCACTTACAGATAAAGACCAACAGAGAGTAACACAAAGCTTTTCTCTCAGCTGCAAGAGAGCGGTCACACTTGTCTTCTTTTTTTCCCTTCTTTTGCTTTTTTTTTGCTCTCCTTCTCTTTCTCTCTCTTGCCCACAGCAAAGAGAAGTTATCTCACTAATCTGCCACTCCAGCACGCTCACTCACACTCTCTTTTCTGTTCCCGTCTCCCTCTCTCATTCGTTCGCATTCTCTCTCTCCTCTCTTCTTCTCTCTTCTCTGTTCTTCTAAGTCCTCGCTCTCTAATTTGTGCGTAATTTACTCCGCGCTCGCCTCAGATCTTCCCTCTCGGATCGCTCTTAATTATCCGCCGGAATCCTGTTTGTCGTTAAACGCGACCGCTAAACTGCCACGATGGTTGCCAAGTCCTGAGGGGGGGTTGGTGGATCAGAGACATCACTCATAGTCCTGCCTCAGTGGGGGTAAGAGGGTCTTGGGGGGCTGCTGCCAGTGCTGGTGTTGTGTATATCTGTGTGCAGTGGTGGTGTCGGGAGGGGGGTCCAGAGAGGTGTGAAAAGACAGAATGGAATTTGTCCGCGTCTGCGTCGGCGCCTCTCATGTTTTGCGCGCGGACAGACACACAAACACAGATTCCCTGAAAATTAGAATCGAGGGGATTTTTTCTCTTTTTTGATAGTTTTTTCCCCCCTTCCTTTTCCTTTCTTGTTTTATTTTTAGGAGCCCTTGAGCTGGGCAGATGATGTCACGACCATCTCCACATGCCACACATGACTTCCTGTGCCTCGGCGTGTGAGTCAGGAGGTCCTTCGACGGGAGGGGCGTGGCGACTGGAGCAAGGGGTGTTTGGGGGGGTGGGGGTTATTTGGGTGCATCGAAGGCTTTTCTGGGAATGAAGTTTTATTCCTGGCGTGCGGGAATGATGACACTCCGAGGAGTAAAGCTGTCGTCTGCTTGTCCGCTGGCCCACTCTGGCTGGGCGGCGGCGGGGGTGGGGGCTTATTCCTTCTTCGTTAGTGTAGTATTTGTCATGTGTCCATACTCCATTCCTCTCCTTCTTCGTTAGTGCGTGTAGTCTTTGTCGTGTGTTGCTGCCGCATTCCTCTAATTCTTCCTAACGCATGTTTTAATCCGGGTTTTTTGTTCTTGCCGATGATCATTTCCAGAAAGTGGTCAGCCACCCAGCCGTTTCTCAAGAACTTGGGTGAGGACAGGAACACTTTTAACACTGTTAACCGCCCTCCTCCGATCCACCCCACCCAGCTCACACTAGCTGGGCTTGAGCCAAACCAGGCTGCGCTACGCACAAGTGCTGACCCACTGACCTTGTAGAGCTGGGTAGCGGGGGGGATGGGGGGCTAGTGATGTGCAGAGCTGCTTGTGACACCTGTATATTTGCCCAGTGACTGCTGCCCCAGTAAGAACCCCTTCTCCAGAGGTGAACACGCAGGTCACATCCCCAACTAACTTTACGCACATGCACACACACACACGCACACGCACACGCACACGCACACGCACACGCACACACACACACACACACACACACACACACACACACACACACGCACACATTCATAATTTTGAACATGCATGCACACACACACACACCCACACCCACACCCCTCCCACCCCCTCCCGCTCTTATTTCCATTTGTTTACTCTATGTAGAGATGCCATCCCCAACCCTCTCTCCTCCCCCTACACCATTCAGACCCCATCCTCACCACTGCTCTTAACTTCTGAACGTCTGCTCTGTTTTTGTTTTGTTTTTTGTTTTTGTTTTGTTTTCTTTCATTTTTATGGTTGGCTGATTCATCTCCATCAGTGAAACAGCCCCAGCTCCTCCTTTTAAAAACTCCACTCCATCCCAAGACAGACGTGGCGGTTTAGGGGCAAGAGGTCGCACACACACAAACAGCATCCATCACTCTCTCAGCCACGGTAAAGCAGCTTGAGATATCACCTCTTCCTTTTTCTTTCCTTCTTTCTGTGTCTCGCTCTCTCCCTCTCTCTCTCTCTCTGTCTTTCCTCTTCTCTTTCTTCGCGTTAAAGAAAAGAGTCGTGTAACGATGCATTTCCGGTTCCATTGCACCGGGCGTCTTTGCAGCAGCTGGAGTGGAGTTGCTGGTTGTGGGACAAACATTTGTTTGTGTTTAGTGGACACGGATGCAAGGAGGGCCAGATGAGACGGAGGGGGTGGGGGTGGGGGGTGCAGACGTCAAAGGAATAGGGTGTGTGGGGGGGTGGGGGCGGCTGGAGACAGATTATTTACTAATAGGAATCAGTGAGTGTTTCCCCTGGGGACTTGAGCTTCAACACAGAGTGGGGTGGAGGGTATGATGGGGGGGTTGGGGTGGGTTAAAAACGGAAGTGATGGGGTCTGACGGAGACTGCTATCAACAGTCTTTCCCAGCAGGGCCATTTATGTGTCCCGTGTGTGTGTGTGTGTTTGTGTGTCTGTCCCAACTGTAATTCAGGCATAAAACTGTGCATCTCAGATTGTTTACAAACACGACGTCCATCCCAACATTTTTTTTCTAAGGAAAGCAGTTTGGGCAAAGTGGAAAATGTGTGTCAGGAGGTTCTTTTTTTAAACTTTTTTTTTTTTTTTTGCTTTTCCCTTCATTTTTGGCTTGTCTGCCTCTGTCTTTTTGTCTGTCTCTCTCTGCTAACTCGCATGTTTGTTTACCTGAGAGAGAGGGGCTGAAGAGACTGTCTTCTTACACAAGACCATTCACTCCGGATCTTAACAAAAATAGAATAGTGTGGACTTGTATGATTGTTGTTCACACGTGTGATTGTTTCCTTTTGTACATAAGAATTATGTTTTTTTGGATGATTTATTTGGTTCTTTTGTGTGTGCGCATGTGTGTGTCCGTGCTTGTGCGTGGGTGTGCTTGTGCGTGCGTGCGTGCGTGCGTGCGTGCGTGCGTGCGCGCGTGCGTGCGCGCGCGTGTGTGTGTGTGTGTGTGTGTGTGTGTGTGTGTGTGTGTGTGTGTGTGTGTGTGTGTGTGTGGCTTGCTTTTTTCTTGATTTTGCTACTTATATGAAAAAGCTGTAAAACTTTTTTTCTGTAACATTAACATTTAAAATAAAACAATTGTATTTTCTAATTACTTGTATGCCTAGTTTTTTATGTTAGCATTTAAGTGTTTTCATTAGGTCGATATGATGAGTAAGGCGGCAGAAATCCACAAGAAAAACTCAGAAATGTTTGACGTTAATCCGCAAATTTGCTACAACAAAAGTCAGAAATGTATGAGAAACAAATTTAGATATTTGTGACATTGTTGCAAAATGTCAGAGATCTGCCATTTACCATTCAAATTGAGCCATTAAAGGAAACATTTGTGTTTGGCTTATGGCTTTCTCTGTCTAACTGCAGGCATCACTCAAACAGTACTATCGCAGATACCAGAGGTGTAAACTAATTACATTTACTCAAAGTACTTTAATTGAGTACTTTTCATGAGTACTTTGTAATTTTTCAAGTAGTTTTTAATATGAGTACTTATACTCGAGGACATAATGGCCAAAGTAGTTTACTTTACTACATTTGAATCTGCCCTGAGTACTAAGTAAAATCTGACTGATATAGAAAATTGAAATGCAGGGAAAATCTTCCGGACATGAAGAGAAATTATGCGTTTTCACCATTTTGCATAAATGATATACTGTATCTTGGTATGATGTGTAGGAAAATTAGCTACGTTAGTCTAACCATACACAGGAGAGATGCAAATGACTGGCTGGGAATAGCGTTTGTAAATTAGAAGCGTGCATGAAAGTCTCATTTTTCAGACATTCAGAGCATACACCGGGGACTCCAGCTGAGGGAGGAGCAGTGCAGCCTGACATAACTAACTGAAAACAGCTTTTTTGTGAAGTAGACAATACTTACTTGATAACTTTTTCATCACATCAGCACTGTCATCCTGAAACGCACACAGATATTACACACAAACGCCCATGCAAGATAAAATTCTCACAAATTTGCGACTTCACAATGTCACAAATATCGTTCTTTCTCGTAGATTGGGGACATTTCTGCCTTCCTGTGAATTTTTTAAATCTTTTTTTATATAATGATAAAAAATAGAGGTAAACATAATGGTAAACATATTCCTTATTTTCCCCCTGGGTATCTATAAAGTTACTCCCCTAGTTAACACAGTAGACACACAGATGAAACAAACAAATTTCAAACCTAACTAACCTATTTGACGGAATTCAGTAATTCAGTGTTTTTGTTAGGTTGTAAATGCCCCACTACACCAGCACTATATTGTGTAGATGGTTTAATAAATATTTTAATATTTTTGGTAGTTGTAGTAAACTTTTCAATCCTACCCTGTATTATCATTACTGCTGTACTTCATTTCCAACATGAGTACATGGTGCTAGTTTATGTCTATTATACCGTATATAATTTAATATGACTTTTTTTAAAATGAAGAACATGTCTGGTGGCTAATGTGTGGCCTCATCCTGAGAGACAATATGTCTGCCGCCACTTCACTCCTCCCTTCTGGCCCTGAAGCAGGCGAGAGAGAGAAGAAGAGAGGAGAGGAGAGGAGAGGGGGCAAAAGAGGAAGGAGGACAGTATGAGAGGAGGGAAAAGAGAGGAGCGGGAGAAAGTAAGAGAGAGGAGGATGAAGACAAAGAAGGAGCAGGAGAGGAGGACATGAGAAAGAGATGAGGAGAGAGGGAGGGAGTGAGTGAGAGAGAAAGAGAGAGAGCAAGGAGCCGTGGAGGCGTGTTCCCCGGTGTGGCAGAGTGGACATCAAAGCCAGAGAGCCAGCGAGCTCCGTGAGTTCATTAAATAAAGAGCCATCCTGGCCCCGGACTCTGATTCCAGTAAAACCGTCATGAAGCAAAGATCAGAGAGGCCAGCCTCCTCCTCCTCCTCCTCACCTCTCTCTCTCTCTCTCTCTCTCTCTCTCTCATTCTACTTACTCTTGCCCCCCTCCTCTCTCTTTCACTCACTCACACAAATACACACACAAACTCTTTATTCTTGTCCCCCCCCCCCCTCTCTCTCTCTCTCTCTCTCTCTCTCTCTCTCTCTCTCTCTCTCTCTCTCTCTCTCTCTCTCTCTCTCTCTCTCTCTCTCTCTCTCTCTCTCTCTCTCGTCTCTTCCTCTCCCTCGCTCCTGTAATATTTTCGTGCAGTGGTCCTGTCCCTGTTCCTTGTTTTTTCTTGTTTCTTGTCCTTCCCCTTGCACATGGCGGCAGTGAATGGGAGAATTATGTGTAGGGTAACTAGTCTGCTTCCTTTGAAGTTTATCTAATGATTAAAAGCCTAGGAGTTCACTTTTGACTGTGCTCTGCTTCCTCCTCCACAGTTCTCTGTGTCTCTCCCCTTTCATTCTTTTTTTTTCTCTTTCTTTCTTTCTCTCTCTCTCTCTCTCTCTCTCTCTCTCTCTCTCTCTCTCTCTCTCTCTCTCTCTCTCTCTCTCTCTCTCTCTCTCTCTCTCTGCGGCTGTCTGTCTTGCCTTTACTTTCTCGCACGCTTTCTCCCACTTCCGTCTCTCTCACTTCATTTGGTCCTTTCTTTCTCTCGTTCTCTCCCACTCTGTCTGTTAGTGCGTGTCTGCTGTCTCAGGCGAGCGCTGTCGATCGGAGCATGGCGATCTGTAAAGGCAGAAAGCAGAGAGAGCTTGGGGGGAAGGGGGGGTGAGGGGTGGTACGCCGAGGTCCCATTACTTAGGGCCAAAGCTCTGTGAAGTTTATACGAGGTGACGGGAGAAAACTTTCCCCACTGTCCTTCCTCTCTCGGCCCACCTCTCATCCCGCAGCCATCCATCTCCACACACACACACACACACACACACACACACACACACACACACACACACACACACCACCACCACCACCTCCAGGAGAAGTGCCCCTCCCTCGCCTCCAGCACACCTGGAATGGCCATATGGGATGGAACTGGTGTTGGGGGTGGGGGGGGCTGACTTTGGCGGGGGGGCGGTAGCAGCAGCACTGAGTGAGTGGGACGAAATGGCTCTGCCAGGACAGGAACAAACAACAAAACTCTCCCTTCTTTCTTCTTCTCCTTCGCCTCCTCCTATACTACTTGTTCACTCACTCACCCCCACACAACCCCCCACCCCCCGCCAAAAAGGAGCCCTCTCATTTTCAGCAAGCCCCCTCAGCCTCCCGCATGGATGCTGCTAACCTGTCATTAGCCCGGGCCCCTAATTGGCAGGTGCTGAGGGGCCTGAGAGAGAATATGAGAGAGAGAGAGAGAGAGAGAGAGAGAGAGAGAGAGAGAGAGAGAGAGAGAGAGAAAGAGACTTGCCATCACCTTGTCTTTTCCTCCATCAACTCACATCCTGTTGGTCTATTTTGCATTTATTTATTTCATTATTTCATTACTTATTTCATTCATTGTTTTTTTTATTTCTTTATGTTTATTCAAGGGGGCTTTTCTTGACTGCCAGATTTCATCTCGTACTTCCTCTCTGCTAATACTAGTCGCCTTCCTCCTCCTCCTCCTCCTCCTCTTCCTCCTCCTCCTCCTCCTCCTCCTCCTCCTCCACCCATATCTCGGTTGCCCTGTTTGTCTGCAGCTCCCCTCAGTCGAGCACATCGACAAGTCTGCCAAACAGCACGAGACAACCCGCCCACGCCAGGTGATTTGCATGTAAAGGTCTGCAGTGTGCGTGCGTGTGTGCCTGCGTGCGTGCGTGCGTGTGGTTTGTGGCTCCTGCCTGGCTGTGGTGTGGGGACAGAGAAACTGTAATTTGTACTGCCCACACTCCAAAGAAA
>NC_085861.1:52069294-52091794 GCF_034702125.1 Engraulis encrasicolus | reverse complement strand
TGTGTCTGTGTGTCTGTGTGTCTGTGCTCACTAGGGGCTCATAAAGTGTGGGTTGGTGATGATCATTCAGATTCTAAGCTCGCCCCCACATGGCCCATCAATTAACACATTACTTTAGAGGGCATGGCACCATTGGTCTTTCTGCTTCTTCTCCTGACTGATTCACCGCTTTGGTGATGAAAGTGTGTGTTTGATCGACAGTTGTTGAATTGCAAGTGCACATGCGTGTCCATATATCCATGCAGAGATGTGTGTGATAAAAAGGTGTGTCTCTATAGAGGTGTGTATTAGAGGTGTGTAAATTCCTACACACGTGTTGCATCATACAGTGACTTATTTCTTGTGAATTATGTCTTCATGCACATTGCACAGTATATACTGGTACTGTCTCATTTGGAAATGAGTAAAATTGAGTAAAATTTTACTGTACAAATCAGGCTGTGGAAATGTTCAAAATATTCCGGAACAGGTTTTGGATGTGTACGACATTTATTTCATCTTATTTCCCTCACTGAATTATAGACTTTTATTTCAATGCTATTTACTTTTTGGCAAATTGCATTTGTCATCCCTTCCTTTGTTGGAAACCCATGGCACTTAGTGAGTCGTCTGTGAAGTCGCTTCTTGTCCCCCGCTATGCTAGGGCCATGTGACGGGGGTAACGGCTGAGACGCAGACAGCAGATTTGCAGGGACAGATGGATCTTGTTCCCAAACCACATCTTGAGTCACCCTTGCCTTTATCTTCCTGTCACATCAATAAAGTGGTGTTTCAGCCGCGTGTTTCAGCCGGAAGGCGAGCAGGCGAGCAGGGACCAGGGCAGAAGCAGTCTTCTGGAGTTCCCTTTCCCCAAAACTGCACTCCATATGACTGAAAGACTTGGTCTGATGTTGCTCTCTCTCTCTCTCTCTCTCTCTCTCTCTCTCTCTCTCTCTCTCTCTCTCTCTCTCTCTCTCTCTCTCTCTCTCTCTCTCTCTCTCCTTCTCTCTCTCTCTCTCTCTGTCTCTCTGTCTCTCTCTCTCTCTCTCTCTCTCTTTCTCTCTTTCACACACACACACACACACACACACACACACACACACACACACACACACACACACACACACACACACACACACACACACACACACACACACACACACACACACACGCTCCCCTCTCTCCCCATCTCATCTGGTTCTCTTTAGAGCAGAGGAAGAAAACAAGAGAGCACAAGAGTACATTTCCAGTCTGGCGGGCAGCATAGAGCCTGCCTCAGCATCCGCGTCACCAATGGTACCTTTGCTATCAATCAGACAGTATTTTGGACGCACCGTACATGTTTTCCAAGTCAGATGTTTTTTTTGGGTTTTTTTTACAAAAATAGGAACTGGGTGAAAGCTGAGGCTTGACTGGACATCAGCATGTGTCCCCTGGGCCCTTTAACCCACTGGTAAACAACCGAGTCAGATGATGCACGCATACTCTCTCTCTCTCTCTCTCTCTCTCTCTCTCTCTCTCTCTCTCTCTCACACACACACACACACACACACACACACACACACACACACACACACACACACACACACACACACACACACACACACACACACACACTAACCCACTGTAAACACTCCTCCAAGCTTGCTACGCAAGGTGGAAAGAATTTTGGCCCACTGGAATTTTGAGCAGTTTTTGCCAAAATGCCCAGAATTCCCGTATGTCTTGGGAAGGTGTGTGAGGCTGCGTGCGCAAGGGTTTGATGATGATGATGGGCCGGCCTCCTAATCCTTCCGATTCGCGAGAAAGTGGCTCTGAGCAACACGCTTAACAATCTGCCATGAATGTTGTCATCCAGCTGTTGATCACCATTGTCTTTACTGTGTGCGCCCAAAACCACATTGGCCTGGCAAAAATCCAACACATTTACATGAATAAGATAAACGCATGCAAATTACCAGAAATGTCATCAGAGTCGTGTAGATGCAAGAGATCATAGAATCCCTATGTCGTCACTCTCTCAGGGAGCTTCTACAGAAACGATTTTAGTTAATTTCAGTAGTGCTGGCGAATGGAACTTGCGGTGTCAAAAAATAAAATTGCTCATGTCCTCATGTGGTTCTAATGGGCGTCTGGAAAATTCAGTCATCACCGTGCAGCAACATAACGACGGCGTTGTGCGAGAGTCGTGAGTCAAAGTGGGCAGGCAGGCCTTTCTCAACCTGACCCTGATTTGAAACTACTGTACTGTATGTAAAACGCTTAAGTGCAAGTCATGCTATGGGGGCGCATGGTGTGGACTAACACACATGCGGGAATGTGTGTGCGCACACATGACACAAACACACACACACACACACACACACACACACACACACGCACACACACACACACACACACACACACACACACACACACACACACACACACACACACACACACACACACACACACACACACTCTCTCTCTCTCTCTCTCTCTCTCTCTCTCTCTCTCTCTCTCTTAATCATCTCAAAGCCGGAACTATTTACAAATGGTGCTGGCTGACTTATTGCACGTCATCACAGACACTGTTGTTGAGTCTGTTGACGAGAAAAAATGCAAAGTCTGCAAAAAAGTATTTTGGTCTTTTTGTTCTTAACATGGTTGGGCTATATACGCTTAAGCATGTGTTACACATAAACATTAGTCTTTTAAGTTAAGTTTTGTTGGAGTGGCAATATGTTTTGGAGTTTCTTTTCCTTTTTCTCCCCCATGAATACTCTTTATGAGAATGCTTTCAACAGAAATAATTTAATCAGTCTTCCATGACAATTGTAACAACCTGAAGATGGTATGCTTTAGCAGGCCTCAAAACATACTTCTGTAAGATTGTGGATTGTGTGTGTGTGTGTGTGTGTGTGTGTGTGTGTGTGTGTGTGTGTGTGTGTGTGTGTGTGTGTGTGTGTGTGTGTGTGTGTGTGTGTGTGTGTGTGTGTGTGCGCGCGTGCGTGCGTGCGTGCGTGTGTGTGTGTGTGTGCTTGTGTGCATGTGTATGTGCGTACGTGCATGCATGTGTGTAGGGACTCACTAATAGGATGTTGATCTGATCAGTGCTTCCGAAGGAAGTCTAAATATGGGCATCTCATGAGGACTCTCAACAATGATTCCAGTGTCGGCTAGGTAATTACAACACCCTCTCTCGAGTGATTAGTCAGAAGAACATATCTTTGCTCTCACAATGACAACTCTTTCAGTCGAATGAACGAGGATCGAGTAGGCAAGGAGAGGATGTACAGAATAATCTGTGCTCTATTGTCTTTCATAGACACAAGTTCAAGTGAAAGCAGATATTCATTTTTTTCCCAACAAAATTAAATGTGATAGCAAAGTCATGGATATTGTGTCATTTTGATTTATAAATTAATTTACGTAACAACTTGTAGTGCAATAAAAGGGAAGAAATGTTTCTATTAGTAATGTTGTATTGGCAGATATAGAGAATACTTAAATACTTTAAAATATGTTCTCTTCTCAATAGGCCTACTATATTCCCTTATAGTTTTCCCCCATGAATGGAGAATCAACACTAAATGTGAACAGGATTAGTAGATTTATGGACTTTCTGTGATGAAGAAAAGACAAAAAAGAGACTTGAAAGAAAGCACACAAGGCAGTAAATTGATTAGGACAGTGAACATTTATATAATTTACATGGACATGTTGCACTTAAATAACTATGTAAACATAGAGACAGTTGTTTTCATCTATAGTTTAAAGCTGAAGATGAGGGGGGGGGGGACTTTGGTCATACTTCAGGATGAAGACAGTATGGGAACATACAAAAAAAAATAACACAAAAAAATCAAAACAAAAAATGAGATGCTACTGCCACAGGGCATACAGTGTTCCCTTTGAAGACACAACGCAGTCGAAAAGAGACCGAGATTGACCACCGACTCATGTTGTTTGTGGTTAAGAGTATGGGCACGAGACAGAGAAGGAAAAACCAGTGCATTCAGGCTGAGGTGCTTCGGTCTATGCCATCCGCAAGGAGGGGAGGGGGGATTCAGAGCCTTACAAACAAACATACAAACAAAACAAAATCTCCAAAACAAAAAACAACTAAAAAGAGCGAAAACTTCATAATATACACACATTATTTTCTCGGTTTTGCTTTTCAATAATTTAGTCCTTTTTTGGTGTTGTCAAACATAGAAAGAATGAGTGGGAACTTTGGTACACACCCCATTCGAGGTTTTACATGTTCGTTTTTCCCCCTCTCACGCCTTCTTTGTTGTTGAGGTTTATGAATGATGGGAGAGCTGATCTTTGTCGGACACATGAACGAACCAACTCTTGCTCTTTGGGCCATAATGGAGAGCTGCACTCCAGAACATTTTGGTTTTTTGTTTAATATCATCATCTTCAAGTAAGCAAAGCAATAAATATCATATGTGCTTCTCACTTCTTCTTCCTTCTGGAATTTCACACCCACACACACACATACATTTGCACACACACTCACTCACTCACTCACGCACACACATTTGTTCTCTCTCACTCACGCACACCCGCACGGACACACACTGAGGTAACTGTTGTTTAAAGACATATGTACAATGTGCCTCATCCAGAGTACGTAGAGCTTGTGAACAACAAAACAAATCCTCTAAGAGCATGCATTACAGCTGTCTTTCCTTTTGATGTGGAGCCAAGTCAGAAATACAACGTTTCAAATGTCCACCTTTGGCCTGAATTAAGAAAAAAAAGAAACAAAAGAAAATACACACGCGCACACAAACAAAAGAACTTCAGTGGAAGAGCACTCCTTTCCTTCTTTTTTGAAACTTGAAAAAAAGTAAAAAATAAAATAAAAAACATCCACTCTAGGATGCGCCCCATCTGTGCCATAGGACAAACGTGACAGAGCTAAGACAGGCAGAGAGAAGAAAACATATTTACAAAAGAAGGACAGTCACATAGAAAAATAAGTAAATAGTCAATTACAATGAATTTATCCAGTCATTGTAAACATTATTTTCCAAGTATTGCTCTCAAAAGACAACAAAAATTGCATAATAAATTAAGGAGGTTACATACTACAGTGAAACAAAAAAACAAGACAATAATATTATTAATAATAATAACAACCACAACAACAAGGTCAACAACAATGATAACAATAATAATAATAAAATAGTCATATGAAATTAAGGAAACGTTTCTGATTGTCTTTGTGGTAAGTGTAGGGCACAGCGGAGAGGACAACTGTGTGCAGTCTTTGGACAGTGTCTATGAGCCCTGAGTACGGAAGTCCCTGAAGGCAGAACCCAAGCCCCGGCTGCCAGCAACCAATCAAAAAGCAAGAAAGGGAAATAACTTAAACAATGCATTTTTGTCAATGCCACCTTCTCCCGTCAAAGCACCTGGATGTATAGTCAGTGAAGCCAGGCTTTGAGAGGGGTCAGATGGGTGTGCTTGTACACGTGTCTTGTCTGTGCGAGGGGGAGTGTCTCAGTGGTTACTTGACTAAGTAGTGGTGGTGGTGGACGGATGGGTACAAGTACAGTTCAGACAGTTCAGGACTCCATGGCGTCCACAGTCTCCTGTTTGACCGTGATGGGCAACAGGGGCTGAGGGCTGCCGTGCCGACGGAGCTTGATGACGGACACCTCGCCGCTGCTGGGCTGGTGGTACGGGCTGAAGCCTGGGGACGAGTGCGATGGAGGAGGGGGAGGGAGCGTCATGGCAGCCGGCGGTGCCAGGTGGTGGAAGGGCGACACCTTCATGTCCAGCTCGCGCCACAGCATGGCCATGATCTGCTGCTCGGACTCGGCGTCCAGGCCCTGGCCCTCCATCATCTCCTCCAGCTTGTCGGCCTGGTCCGTGATGTCGAAGCGCTCGATCTCCTCGTTGAGGCGCGCCAGGTCCTCCAGCGTGAGGCCGGGGGCGGGCGGAGGGGCGGCGCCGGGCGCCAGGCAGTAGCCCTTGGCGTGCAGGCGCAGGCTGCACAGGTGGATGTAGTTGCGGTGGCAGTGCGGGCACTTGTGGGGCCGCTCGCGCGTGTGCAGACGCTTGTGCAGCTTGAGGTGCACGAACTGCGTGAACTTCTGCGGGCACATCTTGCACGAGTAAGGCTTCTCGCCCGAGTGCAGGCGCAGGTGCGTCTTCAGGTTGCTGGTGCTGCTGAAACGTTTGTGGCACACCTGTGGAGCGATGACGGAGAGAGGGAGAGCGAGAGAGCGAAAGACAAGAGGGGAGAGGGGGAGAAAAAAAGATTAGAGCTTGTTCTAAGGTAGGGGTCGGACAATCCAGCAATTGATATCCACTCAATAGTTTGTGTTGACTGACAGACAGAGCTGGGAGAGGGGGAGACTGCATAGACGAGGGGATGCATGATGGAAGCATAGGGGTTTGTGTGAGGAGTATGGGATCATGTCTTTACCGTGCACTCGTGGGGCTTTTCGCCAGTGTGGACGAGGAAGTGCTTCTGCAGGTGGGCCAGCTGGGTGAATCCCTTGCTGCACGTCTGACACTTAAAGGGTCTCTCGCCACTGTGGACACGCAGATGCACCTGTGAGAGGGAGGGGAAGAAAGTGGTCAGATCCAGGTGTTCAGTGCATAGACAATCTATAGATACATAGTGAATGAGTAAGGAGGGAGGGGAGACGGGGACAAGGCTGGCTGTGTGAAAGGAGTGAAGGGTGAGGCTGATCCCTCCTGACAGAGGGTGTACAAAGTAGAACTAGAAATACTCTTACTGATGTAAGGTAATTGCAACACTAGTACATGGTCTTACATATGTTACACATAAGTTATTCCACTGCAACTAATCAGGTAGAATACATCGTAAGAGTACTTTTACTTTTAGTTTCTACATCTCCGCTCATGACGGGGCCCCATCTTACCTTGAGGTTGGACAGCTGGCCGAAGGTCTTGCTGCAAACGTTGCACTCGTACTTGATCTTGCCGTTCTGCTTCTTGAGCGGGTAAGGCAGCGTCTTGTACCCAGCGCCAGAGCCTCCACCGCCGCCACTGCGCTTGCTCATCTTGCTCAGGTTGATGGCCTCCTCCTCCACAGCCAGGGACATGGAGCGCCCGGAGTGTCCCAGCAGTGCCGAGGTGGGCTTGGTGGGTAGCCTGTCACCGGAGGCTGCTGCTCCTGCCGTGGGGGAGCCGCTGGAGGGCGCGCGAGGGTGGTGCGCCCCCTGCTTGTCTTTGGGGGTGGTGGCCGCTGCGGAGAAGGCGCTGGTGGGCCCGGGCACAAGGAAGTCCCGATGATGTGGGTGATGCGGGTCGGCGGGGGGCATCAGGAAGCGACGCCCGGCGGCCACTGCAGTGGCCTCGGACGGCAGCATGCCAGGGGGCAGGGGCATGTGCGGGTGCTGCGGGGGCAGCAGGCTGCTATAGAGCGGGTAGACGCCCACGCGGGGGTGGGGGTGGAGCAGGCTGCCCACGGAGGGCGGAGGGCCGTACGGCGGCAGGAGGTAGTGCGGATACTGAGGGCCGGAGAAGGAGGAGAAGGGAAGCGAGGGCAGCGACCCGGCAGGGGAGTGGTAGCCCCCGGGGAACGGCCCCAGACGACGCCCCGGGTAGAACCCCGGGTGGTGGAAGGGGGCGGTGGGGAAGCCGTCACGATGGGAGGCCTCGGGAGGCAGGGCGCCGGTGGCGTTAGGTGGGGAGGCGGCAGTGTCGGCGGGGCTGCGGCGGTGCGTGGGGCTGCTCTCTGGGCTGCTGCTGCGACCGCTGGGGCTGGCGGTGGTGGCCGAGGACTGTCCCGGCGAGCAGGCCGAGTAGCCGAACGGAGGGCTGGCCTTGAGGAGCAGCTCCTCGCTCAGGTGCAGGTGCGGGTGCGGGCGGATGGGGTAGAGGGCGCGCGGGTACAGCGGGCGCTCGGGGCTGGCGGGGCAGTGGGGACGCGTGGCCAGGGGCCGGCTGGGCTCCCGCTTGGTGCCCTTCAGGATCTCCGACACGCTGTGCTCGATCTTCACGGGTCTCTTGGCCGCCACCACCTCCTCCGTCACCTGCTGCTTGGCCTCCATCAGGCTCTGCTCTGTAGACACACACAACAGCAGAAAGGCCACGGTTTAGACATCAGGTCAACGATTCAATCATAAAATCAAGAAAACACAGTATGCATCACCAATGCAACTTAAGTGGGATCCAGTGTGGTCTGCTATATGGGTGTGACTTTCCATTGAACTCCACTCCTTCTCCTAGTCTACTATTCTCCTTAAGGGGCATGGGATAGGATCGCAGCTTAGAACCTGGATTTCAGAAGACACTCCACATGAACCGTCATTCCTTTATCAATCATCTCTGATCAAACTCTCCATGCCCACACTATGCGTCACACACACAAACACCAGTCTATCCACCAGTTTGTGTGTGTGTCTATCTCTTTTGTATCCAATTGTATAGTAAGAAAATGAATCGCAGCTCCTCGGAAAATTGCAAGAAAGGCCCACCTAATTGCTTCTTCCCAGCTAAGGGAGGGCCAATAAGGAGCCCTTGGAGAGCCACAAGAACGGCAATTGTTGCCCCAGCCGCCCGGCCACATAGATCTCCTTCTGGTCCGGGAGTCAGGCAGAGTACTAAGTAACTCAGTCGTCCAATTAGAGCGACAGTTTGACAAATTGTCCCGGGCAAAGGACCTTAGACAGGAAGTGAGGCATGACAGCAGCCCCTAGGCAGGGTGGGGGGGGAGAGAGAGAGAGAGAGAGAGAGAGAGAGAGAGAGAGAGAGAGAGAGAGAGAGAGAGAGAGAGAGAGAGAGAGAGAGAGAGAGAGAGAGAGAGAGAGAATTTTGCTGAGAGCACTGATACAATCTAATAGAATGGGGGGGGGGGGTCAGTGATTGAAAGTTTCCTACCAACAGATATCCAAACAAAGCTCTGAAGTTCTACTATTCCCTACCCCCTACACCTCACCTCACTAAACACACACACACACACACACACACACACACACACACACACACACACACACACACACACACACACACACACACACACACACACACACACACACACACACACACACACACACACACACACACACACACACACACACACACACCTGAAGACACCTAGTAACAAAGAAGTCTCTGTGGCACTTTGGAACACAAAGGCCTTTGTGTAAACTTCTTCAACCCGTTTCTTCAGAAAGGTACAATCAATAACACACTCACTCACACACACACACACACACACACACACACACACACACACACACACACACACACACACACACACACACACACACACACACACACACACACACACACACACACACACACACACACACGCACACGCACACGCACACGCACACACGCACACACACACACACACACGCTTACTCCTGGGCTGTCTGTCTACTGCATCTGAGCTGAAAGGTCCCTCGGAGAAGCCTGTTGTCTTGCAAACATACACAACTCAACACGGCTCAATTACAAACCACCTTCTCTCTTCAAAGTCTCAGACCCATTGCTTTGGGCAAGAATAGTAGGCATGCTACATACGCAGCCAACACATGGAATTATTCTTTGAGAAATGAATTGACTTGTTTTGCTTGTATGAACAAATAAAATGTACACTACAACACTGAAGAAAAATGGGAAGAAAATGGAAATTTGAGGGGGGAGATAGGGTAACGGGAGAAAGGGGGACGGGGACGAAAGAGGGGCAGGGGATATCACTTCCACTCCATCCTCCATCCTTCTGGGACTGTGGCAGTGTATAAACATTGAAAGAGGTTATCAGTAACTCCCCCTCCTCCCCCACCTATTTTCTCCCCCACACACACACCCCCCACCCACTCCTACCAAGCCACCATCCCCTCCTGCTCCCCCCCGCCNCCCCATGCCCCGCACCCCCCAAGGCCTTCGGAGATAGCGCCAGTCCCGTTCCTTCCCCCAGAGGGCTCCCACAAAACAAACAGCCCAGGCGATTGCACAGATATCAATCTGTCAGCGCAACCCTGGCCGCCAGGAAGTTCAAGTAGTCAATGGAGGAGACGTTTTTCTTCTCCTTCTCCACCTCCGCCTCCTCCTCCTCTTCCTCTCTCGCTCCCCCCTCTCTCTCTCTCTCTCTCTCTCTGCTACTCCTTCTGCTTCTCCTTCACCACTCCTCTCCTCCCTCGCTCCCTTCCTCTTTTTAAGTGGCAAATAAATTAGGAAGTAGTGCCAAAGTGGCTCTCCATGCCTCCGGCTCATCCCTCTCTCTCTCTCTCTCTCTCTCTCTCTCTCTCTCTACTCTACACTTACAATGACTATGAGGTGATTGTGCATGTAGGTGTGTGTAAACGATTGAAATGAGAGAGTGCATAGGAAGTAAACAGAAAAGAAGATAAAAGAGAAGAAGAATAGGCCAAACAAGTTGAGAAAAAAAACACAATTTAAAGGTGGGCTCAGTCTCATTACGTTTGCAGATGGCCTTTTTTTACACACCACAAAGTTCCAGCGAAACCTTTTAATTCTCCACTACAGAACACGTACTGAATATATTTTGATGACGTTGTGATTTTCCCCCCTTTTCGATCTTTCCTCTGAATATCAAAGCTCAGACTCGAGCGAATGTCGGCCGCCGTTTCAGTCATCTCAGTCCATACCACTGCCCTGAGTCACCGCCAGACCGGCCCCACGACTGCTCCCACTATGACTGACTGTGTGTGGACCCAGGCGGGGAGAGAGAGAGAGAGAGAGAGAGAGAGAGAGAGAGAGAGAGAGAGAGAGAGAGAGAGAGAGAGAGAGAGAGATGTTGCTCCCAGGTAGATGGTAAAGAGGAGCTATACTGTGATGATGTCAGACACAGGTCACCGGCTTAATTACAGGCCTGCTCAAAGTCATCAGGGCTGTGTGTGTGTGTGTGTATGTGGGGGGGGAGTTAAAGAGGATTGGGAAGGGGGGTGTGCTGGTTGGCTGGCTGGCAGACTACAGCCACTGGGTGCCCCCAGGGGATGCGCATGGCCCTGGGCCCAGGGGAGCGGAGTCACCAAGACTGGCCTGTTCCCGCCACACCTTGAGGCACTGGCTACCCACCTTCCCTCCTCCCACACACACACACACACACACACACACACACACACACACACACACACACACACACACACACACACACACACACACACACACACACACACACACACACACACACACACACACACACACACACACACACACACACACACACACACACACACACACCCTACCTTCACCCTTCCCTCTCTCTGCCTGTCTCTCCCTCCCTGTCTCTCTCTCTCCCAACTCACTTACTCCTTGTACCAACAAAGGCCGAGCTCAGTGACTTTTATTGCTGCTTGAGCAACAACAGATCGAGCGTGTTAGGCAAGCTTTTATGTTGAAAGAGTGCCTTTAAGTGAGGCTGACTATAGCATTACCTCCAGCCCACCCTCCAAAAAAACCCCATGTCATGAAACTTCGTCATTACCAGGTCTGAGTAAAAACATAGAGAGAGAGAAAGAGAGAGAGAGAGAGAGAGAGAGAGAGAGAGAGAGAGAGAGAGAGAGAGAGAGAGAGAGAGAGAGAGAGACTAGTAAACAGCCGCACAGTAGGAATGTCTGATGTCCACGGAGATGAAAGGACAAACGACAATGTTTCTGTTTCTGTTAGATAATAATAGGCTCACATCCTAGCACTGTGAGTGAGTGCATGGTGTGTGTGCATGGTGTGTCTGTGTCTGTGTGTGTGCAGGCACGCTTGTTGGGAATGTGCACTTAGTGACCACGTCTCTTTCCTCAACTCAAACCAGCACAGTTGTGAGACATACACACACTAACAACACACACACACACACACACACACATACACTACAGAGAGAACAAAAAAAGTTTTAAGAGAAAACAGGAGCTTCAAATGGGAAGGATGGAACAAAAGGCCGTCTTTCAAAGCAACAGATGGAAAAAGGATATTTTGTGTTTTCTCTCTCTCTCTCTCTCTCTCTCTCTCTCTCTCTCTCTCTCTCTCTCTCTCGTTCTTGTGTTCTTACTTTCTTTTAGTGTGTTTGTGGAGTGGGGGGGTGAAGAGAGGTATAAAGGCAGAATGAGAGATAGAGGAGGGGGGATAAAGTTAGAGAGAACGAGAAATACACACACACACACACACACACACACACACACACACACACACACACACACACACACACACACACACACACACACACACACACACACACACACACACACACACACACACACACACACACACGCACTTCAATTCAATTCAATTCAATTCACTCCACTCCACTCACTGAGTTTCTGCATCATGATCTCGCCGGAGGCCGGGTAGTGGAGGCGTCGGGCGAAGTCGGGGCAGTACCAGACCAGCAGCTCCTGGCCGGCGGTGATGGCCTTCACCGTGTAGAAGTAGATGCTCATGCCGTTTTGGCACGCCGCCAAGTTCTGCTCCTGCTCCGAGTGCGCTGGGTTCACGTAGCGCATCCAGTTGCTCTTGTCCTCATCCAGGCCATCCACAAAGTGGTGGAACTTGCCCTCTGAGTAGATCTGCGGAGAGGGGAGGAGAGAGGAGAGAGAGAGAGAGAGAGAGAGAGAGAGAGAGAGAGAGAGAGAGAGAGAGAGAGATATCAAGCTCTCTGACGTTTTGTTTTTCTCCATGACGTACACAACCACTGATGGAAGGACTCCATTTTTGGGTTCTCTTTTGAACAAGACGTTGACCAAGATGTGTTTGTTGTGAAATCAGTGTGCACATTTCCACTCTTTCACTCCGTTGACGTCTATTGGCACCTTCATTTCGAAAGGGTCCCTTGCGTTGTTTTGCTTTCTTCCTTTTGCAACCCCACTTTCCCAAAGCCGCACCTTATCTGTCAAGTCATCAGGGGCCCTCGCTCGTAATTGCTGTATAAACCTCGGGTCCAGACAAGTGGGAGAACACACACATACATGCACACACACACGCAGATGCACCATTCGTATATAAAGTCACCATCACACACAGTTGACTCAGTAAACACGCCCTCATTTACCACGCAGTACTCTCATAGTGACTCCACACTCTCCTCTCTTTCTTTCTTGCTTGCTTTCTTTTTGTTCTCTTTGTCTTTCCCTCTCTCGATTTCTCCCTTCATCTCTATCTGTCAATCTCTGTCTCTCTCTTACTCGCTCTTTTATATATGTCTCAATCTCGGCCTCACGTCTGTTGTTCTTTCTTTCCCATTGACTGGGCAGGCCAGTGGCTTAGAAAGGGGAGCCACTGTGGTTGTAGGTGAGTTAACCAATACAACATCCTCTTCACCTGCTGCGGCTCACATAGTCTCATCATTTGCCTGATGTTTCCTGTAAGATTGCTGCAGCATCATTGCGTACAGAAAGTGAGAGAAGCTGTTTCTCTCTTTCATATGATCTCATGATGGTGTACTGTACTTCTGTTTTTATTTTTAATTTTTTATTTATTTTGTTACAAGGATGGCCCCTTGAGATGTGCCATCTCATTTTCGAGGGGGTCCTACTGACAGTACAGTACAAAAACAGAAAACAAAACAAAACAGTAGACATAGACGCACACATTCACTCTTACTTACTCTTTACTGTTACTGTTACTACTCGGGCTGCATGATTATCCAATACATTTAATCTCTCTAGATTTTATGTTATTATTTTGTATCACTGGAATGATCTCCTAACCACTCAAGCCATTGCTGCAAGTGTGTTGATTTTGCACAACCAAAATCATGTAAGTGGTTGTTCCTGAGACACTGACACTGATGTTGGATCTGTATTGTGTAATCATCTCTCTCATCTGTACTTTTTTAAAAATTTGTTCAGGAAACTCGAGAGGGTAGTCTTCAAAAGCATGATGAATCTTGCTCTCTGTCATATGCAGTATATCTCAGGCCTTAAAGGTAATCCCATTGCGCAAA
This sequence comes from Engraulis encrasicolus, assembly GCF_034702125.1. Classification (NCBI taxonomy): domain Eukaryota; kingdom Metazoa; phylum Chordata; class Actinopteri; order Clupeiformes; family Engraulidae; genus Engraulis; species Engraulis encrasicolus. Next base: position 52,077,939 of record NC_085861.1, on the reverse strand, counting down.
TTGCTGTCATTTTGCCTCCTCCTTCAAGGCAGTGGAACAGTCAAAACATGATCACACACAACACAAGAAAAACACAGACACGCTCACACACACACTCTCTCTCTCACAGCGTCTGCCTACACACCAACGCTGTGGTACAGTTCCCAAAACAGTAGACCTTTACTCAGCGATTTTTGACTGAGGCGCACAGCGCACTCTCAGCTCTTGCAGAGGTCTCTGCTTCTCTAGAACCCTAGCCCCATGATGTCACACAGGAAACTAAGGCAGTGGAACAGGAAGTGAGGCATTATTACCCCCCCCCTCCCCCCTTTACTGAAAGTGAAGCTTCTGAAACAAAACAACAACTTACCCTCCAGAAGTACTTCCTGTTGGCGTCTTTGGGCACATTCTCTGCAGTGTACACCTCGCCCACTAGGGGGCCAAATCGAGTTCCTTGGGGGATGTATTCTCGGCTGATGACGCCGCTCACCTTGAGAAAACAGAGAGAGAGAGCCAAGGAAATAGTAAAGGAGGAGAGTGATAGAGAGAGGGAGAAAAAAACACACAAAGAGATGAGTCAATCAACAAGGCCAAGCATTAGGAGGGGGGGGGGGCTGACTGGTAGAGAGAGAGAGAAGTTTGTGAGCGTTCTCATGCTTGGCTCTCTCTCTCTCTCTCTCTCTCTCTCTCTCTCTCTCTCTCTCTCTGCTCTGCACTCCGGTCCCTGTGGTGGGAGATGATTTACTTTATCACTTCCTGTCACCAGAAGGCCACCATCCTCGCCAGAGAGGGCCACAGGAAACAGCCATCATGGCAATCATCAAACCCACCTCAAACAAACAGGATTGGGCACATTTGTGACTGTGTGTGTGCTTGTGCGTGAGACAAAGTGAAAAAGAAAGACTGTGTGTGTGTGTGTGTGTGTGTGTGTGTGTGTGTGTGTGTGTGTGTGTGTGTGTGTGTGTGTGTGTGTGTGTGTGTGTGTGTGTGTATGTGTGTGTGTGTGACACAAAGCAAAAAAGAAAGGCTGTGTGTGTGTGTGTGTGTGTGTGTGTGTGTGTGTGTGTGTGTGTGTGTGTGTGTGTGTGTGTGTGTGTGTGTGTGTGTGTGTGTGTGTGTGTGTGTGTGTGTGTGTGTGTGTGTGTGTGTGTGTGTGTGTGTGCATGTGCTTGCATGCATACTTGGGTCCGTGAGTGTTCACTCAGCTATGAGAGATGGGTCTTTCCTTTGCCATTCCCTAGAGGAAGGTTGGGGGGTGGCGTGAACAACATTCGTTGTGTAAGTAAGTATACAGGTGAGCAGTGAAGTGCAGACAGCGCTCAGGAAGCAAGCACACCTTTGGGGCGACACCCACAGGAAGGCTCAGGTTAGCCGGGGGAAAGTGCTTTCAACGCGCAGGATATGCGGAGACTCGTCAGGCTTGTCTCTCTCTTGTCCTCTCCTCTCCTCTCCTCTCTGCTACCCCACCACGACACGCCCCATACAGTATGCGTACCTCGCTTGAACCCTCCCTCTCCACACACACACACACGCACACACACACACACACACACACACACACACACACACACACACACACACACACACACACACACACACACACACACGCACACGCACACGCACGCACACACACGCACACACACACACACACACCTTAAAAACACTCTTGGCCACAAAGCAGTCTCTGTCACAGTCAAGAACAAAAAAAGCAACGAGGTGGGGAGAAAAAAAATTCAAAGTTGAAATCTACACCTACGATTGTGGTGCTTTGCTCCTTTGAGGTAAATAACTTCAAAACCCCCTCTCTTTCAACAACAGCAACCCACAAAAGGCATGCACATGCACACAAGCACGGTTTAAATAAAAAAGGGCAACTACTGTCTGGCAGTTGTGGATTACGCCTGAGTCTCTAAACTAATCTCTTCATTCTCTGATGAAGTAAGACAGACAGGCACCCCTCCACCACACACTAACCCCCACCCCCAACCCCAACCACCACCTCCTGGTTCAATCCTCTTGCCATGTTTCCAAAGTTCCCCTTTTCAACCCCCGCCCCCCAAAAGCCCACCCTTAACCACCACAACCACCAGCAGCAACCCTCAGACAGATCCCGTGCAAACACCCCCCTCACGTTGGGAGGGCCTAGGAAATCCCCCTCATCTCCTCAAGACAGACAGGCCTCGATATCTAGATAGCAGAATAAGAAGAAGAAGAAGAAGGGAAAAAAGCACGACAAGCGCCTCATTTGAAGATTAAGTCCCACAGTTTAGTGGTAATTGATTATCAAACAGCCCACAATGCCCCTCTAAACAGCTCATTAGGGAACTCATCATCACAGCCGGCAGAGCAAGCTGAAGCAGCGCAGTGCACTCTCCCCTCTGCAACAGACAAGCCGGCCATCTGTTTGGGCCGTTGACTATTCACTGATATTTTTTATCAGCTTGTTAAGAGGCTCACTTTCCAACTCCCTTTAAGACAAAGGAGACTGATAAGGAGAAAACAGAGGCCCATGATGAGAAAATCTATCCTCAATACAAATTGAGTCTTTTTTTCTCTCTCTCTGTGTCTGTGATCAAGGTGGTCGGTCGCAACCGTGGCTGTGTAGAGATTGTGGGCAAAGGTCTGATTTTTTTTTCTCTCTCTTTTTTTTTGTGGTTGTCATTGTTGGGATTGGAGGAGGCATCCTGAGAAAGCCCCGGAGGCTGAGTGGAGAGAGTGCAGAGTCGGGTGGCTGGACAGTGTTTCCCATACATTGAGGAAACTATGGCGGCCCGCCATAGTTTAAATTTGGCCGCCATAGTTTCCGAAAATTTAAAAAAAAAAAAAAATTTTTTTTTTTTTTTTTTTTTTTTACTTTTTATTTATTTTTTTTTATTATTTTTTTTACGATTTCCGTTTTTGTTAAAAACGATTTGAATTACGATTTCCTTCGCATTTTTCTACTGGAGTAAATACATCCTATAGAGAACCACAAGTGCTTGAAAGACAGAGGGGTCAAAAGCCCTACAGTTTACCAACACTACCCAGGCTTTGTTTTACAGTTGTAATGAGTTAGGTGACAGGCCTTCATTGACAGGGCAGAGGAGACATCGGGCTGCATATAGAAATGAATGTGTAATGAATGTGAATATAGACATAATGTGTAATATGTTGTTCAGCCCTTTTAATGGGAGGAATTTTGAAAAACTGGCCCTGTGACCAGCACCCCTCATGTAGAATCGTATGCCTATGTGTGTGTGGGGAAAAGGCACAGCCTACCCTCTTAGACCCTTTTTGTCTATGCGTTAACAATTTCACAGTATACTACTCTTAAATTCTTATCTCTGCTCCTATTTTGTTTTATTATTTTTTTCATTAAATAGACCCCTGCATGAGGGACGAATGAAACTGTGTTGTAAACAGAAATGATTCACTGTACTGCATTTAAAAAATATATATAAATGACAATGTACTACCGGTACTAATATCATGGGTAAAATGTTATGTAGCCTTCTTTCTCAAAATATAAATGGCTGAAATGTAGGCCTATGCCTATAGTTTCTCCATGCGTCAATGTCATACTGTACTCATTGAATACACCCCCCCCCCCAAAGGTCCGCGTGAAAAGACACCCCCCCGGAAAAAAAAATCCCGGCTGCCCCCATAGTTTCCAAAATTTCTGTGGGAAACACTGCTGGATGATGATTCAGGGCTGGCTGCTGGGGTTTCTGCCCAGCATGGTTACGGTCTGGACTGCACTCCTCTGAGGAATACCCGTCCTAGATCAGCACTTGTGGCTTCTCCCTGCACCCCCCCCCACCCCCCACCCTCCCTCTCCCTCTCCCTCTCCCTCTGTCTCTCTCTCTCTCTCCCACTTCAGCTTTCTCTCCTGACCAGAGCTTACTGAAATTTGGCAAGTACCGCTCCCTTGAGAAAGTCTTCGCACATCAGCAGTCTGAAACAAGTACAATCACCCCCTCACTCACACTCACACACACACACATACACTCACTCATACATACACACACACACACACACACACGTTCAGGCTTAGACAGACAGCGCTGCTGCATCGTGACGGCCTTAGAGCGGCCGCTGACAAGCCCCCAGATAAAGAAGATGAATTGCAGGCGTGTGACGATGAGCCTGTGCAGACTTAAGGGGACCCTGTATAAACACGCATCACGACTCCCCTCGATGCTCGCCGCCGCACCACACACACACACACACACACACACACACACACACACACACACACACACACACACACACACACACACACACACACACACACACACACACACACACACACATACACACACACAGTAGAGTGTGGGGGAGGTGGAGTGGAGGGCTGCCTGGGGAATCACCCGAAAACCTCCCTCTGGCTTTTTGAGCAAACGCTGGCGCTCACACACACAGACTGGATACAGGAGCAACTCGCGACTCGCAACATTTCCCCTGCCTGAGGGCATCCATTCTCAGCCGTCTGCCGCTCCGCCAGAGTGTATTAAAAACACTGACATCACACCTTAACACAGCAGTTAATGAGGTGAGAGAGAGAGAGAGAGAGAGAGAGAGAGAGAGAGAGAGAGAGAGAGAGAGAGAGAGAGAGAGAGAAGGGGGGAAAGGGTGAGAGTGAAATAAAAAGCTTGACTCGTCGTCAAAAGACTCGCCTGGCATGATGACTAATGGAATGAGTCTTTTACACACACACACACACACACACACACACACACACACACACACACACACACACACACACACACACACACACACACACACACACACACACACACACACACACACACACAGGGCAATGATAGAAAGCCTCCCCCCCACACACACACACACACATACACCCCCATCTAACTCCATCTGATGATCCCAGCTGGAACCTGGCTGGGTTGCAGCCGCGCTTGCTGTTTTTTTGTCAGCCGCGAGCCCAGGAGTGATAAGACTTCCCAGCCTGCCCGCGTGACCGATCACTGAGTCACCTGTGAGTTCGTGTGTTTGTGTCTGCAGGGGGCTGACGGGAGAGAGAGAGAGAGAGAGAGAGAGAGAGAGAGAGAGATAGAGAAAGAAAGAAAGAAAGAAAGAAAGAAAGAAAGAAAGAAAGAAAGAAAGAAAGAAAGAAAGAAAGAAAGAAAGAAAGAAAGAAAGAAAGAAAGAAGAGAAACTCTCATCTGCTCCTACCTCTTTAGAGTCTGCTGGGTGCTTGAAGGCCAGGTTTCGGGGCAGCGAGGCCTCGGCGCGGCTGAGATCCGGGTGGGCTTCGGGGCCCCCCTCCCAGGTGTGGTCCTTCACGATGTAGGTGCACTTCTCCTCGAATTCGTCCTCCGTCCAGGCGCTCATGTCGGCGTCCTCGTAGACGTCCATCTTCTTCTTCTCGTTGCTGCTGTCGCTGGTGGCGCGGTCGGCTGTGTGTGGTGCCCCGTCCGTGGTCAACATGGCTTGGCTATGCTGAGAGGCAACCTGCACCCAGATAGAAAAAAAGAAAGAAAGAAAGAAAGAAAAACAAAAAGAAAGAAAGAAAGAAAGAGAGAGAAAGAGAGAGGGAGAGAGAGAGAAAGCAGGGAACAAAAGAAAAAAGAAGACGCATGAGTGAGTGAAATCTACACTGAGTCAGTGGATCTCGCTGTGTGAAGCTGACTAATCAGCCAGTCTGTTTCTCTGTAGAGACCAGGAAACACTTACAGTACAATCCCTTCAGACAATCCGCTCAAAATGTTAACAGTCACTGAGGGTATATATTCCTTTCCTTGTGTAGAGAAATTACAATTCCACCAGAACGGTTTACAAATAACTCAATATTGTGCATGAAATGCTCAGATTTTTAGCGTGCGTGTTAAATTTCATGACTGATTAAAAATGGAGAGGGGGAAAAACATACCGCGTCAGGAAGGGAATTTCAAGCCACCCTAAATATTTACGTGAAGACAATTTACAAGCATAAATATTACATTCAGCCGGACTGTCCAGTAATTCCGATACAACCACAAAAGAACTAAATTCACCACAGCTTATAACAGACAAACCAGGAGGTAATTACCGTCCAAAAAGACTTTTTTTCAGATGTTTGGCCTGCCCAGACGATCCCTTGCGTTCTCTCTCTCTCTCTCTCTCTTTCTCGCTCTCCCTCTCTCTCTCTCTTTCTCGCTCTCCCTCTCTATCCCTCCTCCCTTGCTCGCTCTCTACCCTTCTGTCTTCCCAGCCTTCTTTCCTCTGCTTTCCCTCTCTCTCCCAAGTCTCCCCTGGGTGGAAAATGGTCACAAACAAGGGAAGAAGGAGGAAGGAAGTGCTGTCTGCATCTGAATGGAGCTAAAATTGGAATCAGAGTGGCAGAGTAGCGGAACCAGCAAACCATCCCAGGGCCTGCATGTGAATGTGTGTGTGTGTGTGTGTGTGTGCGTGTGTGTGTGTATGTGCGTGTGTGTGTGTGTGTGTGTGTGTGTGTGTGTTAGGGAGTCAGTTTATGTGTGTCAGTGTGTGTGTGTGTCCCTGTGTGTTTGTATGTGTGTGTGTGTGTGTCCATGTCTGTGTTTGTGTGTGTCTTGTGTGCGTGAGTGAGTGTGGAGGAATAAGGGGGGGCGGGCGAATTCACAAATTTTCCATTGGGGGGCCACAGAGGCACAAACAAACTTCAAACAATTCCCACCAGTGGAGCAGAGTGGAGAAGAGGAGTGTCCCCCTCACGCACACACATCCTTGTGGAGTGGAGCTGAGTGGAGTGGAGCGGTGTGGAGTGGAGCGGTGTGGAGTGGAGTGGAGCGTGCGGCCCTGGACTGGCCACTGTCTCCTGGTCCAGCCGCTTACAATGAGACACCAAAACCCAGAAACCCAACTACAGCGCCACCAGCAACAACCAGAGACCATTACGCCGACACCAAGAGACAATTACCAGCAAGCCACACATGGTTTTACATGGAAAGACACAAGGAGAAAATAAATAAATTAAAGAGAACAATTCAATGCCACCTACTGTGTTGGTTAAATGCTGTTGTTGTGCGTTTTCCATGCAGTTTGTTATTTAGTTAGACATGCCATATGTTGACAAATTAACAGATTTGTTTCACTTGAGCAAATCAACGAATAGTTCTCTTATTTAAAAAAAATACAATCTTTTAAAATGAAATAGTATAACTTGAAAACATACACAACTCTTTTGCAGAGCAAAAGAATCTGTTGGACATCTGTGCGATGTCAAAACTAATTCTGAAACTGAAAACAACACAAGAGCAAACGATTTGTGTCTCTCACAAGGGTACATGATTTTTTAAAGAATAGATTAAATTCATTGAGATATTTTAAGTTCATTTGAATGTTAAATCTCGACATAACCTTATGAATTAAACCATGTTTTCATTTATAAATCAACCCTTATCATCTTGGTGAATTTTTAAATTTAAGTGCTCATGTAACAGCTCTGACAATCAGTCATGTTCTTAATCATTACATTATTTTTTCTAAAGTTGACAAAAAGATAATAACAAAAAGATAAATGTAATACAATGTTATGCGTCGAATTACTATTACTCTAAAAGTAATACTTAAGTAAATTCACCAATTAATTACAACACAACACAGACTAAAACTAATTTAGAAAAAGATAATTTCCTACAAATCGCAAACATTAATTCAAAATTAAATTAAAATAGACGCAAGAAATTTCTTTTCCATTTTGCCGTTTTTTCTTTGAAACGAATTCTGTCAATGTTGAAAGGGAATTCTTTTTTGTTCAGCGGAATGTGACTAAAAAAGACATCCAACACCAACACAGAGACACAAAGATACATGTAAATCCCTCTTCTTTACGCCAGGCAGGTATTGTAAACTACCAAAGATTTTTTTTTTAAAGAAACTCTCTTTCCCACCAAAAAAGAGAAATAAAAAACAATATATAGATCAGGCAGACCACACTCACCGATAAACCTTGGTCCCAGCCACACATAGAGCCGGCTGGTATTTCCCTTGAGAGCTTCCCTGTGCGTGCGTGTCTGTGTGTGGTGGGTACGGGACAGGTGCAGTTCCCCCTCTCCCTCTCAAATCCCAGCAATACTCCAGACTCCGCTCTAACTCCAACTCCAGTGAGTGTCTCTCTCTCTGTGTGAGTGTGTGTGTGCGTCTGTGTGTGTGTTGTTGCTCTGAGCACGAGTTTGACTGAACTGCCCTCCTAGTCCTCGTGGGCTTCACTACTAGGTAATCCCTCCCCCTCTCTCCTTCCTCCCTCCCTCTCTCTGGCTCTCCCTCCGCCTCCTCCTCCCCTCCCACCTTTTTTGACTCCACCCCCCCCCCTTTCCTTCGCAACAATTTACTGTCACTCTCTCTCTCTCTCTCTCTCTCTCTCTCTCTCTCTCTCTCTCTCTCTCTCTCTCTCTCTCTCTCTCACACACACACACACACACACATACGACACACATCTCCATTCCTTGTCCTGCTTTCTCTATGGACACTTGAGAGCAAAAAAAGCAAAAAATACTTTTGAATATTTTCACTGCAACCTCTAATGAATTAAAAGTAACTTTCAAAAACAGCACACACACACACCCTGACACACACACACACTCAGCTGTATATTTCCACTTACAAGATAAAAATATGTCTCTGCTACATGGTGTACAAGTCACAGGCAATTTTTTTTTAGTACATGACCATGTCACAGCTTCATTGACACAGATCCTCCGAGA
>NC_085861.1:52056794-52064294 GCF_034702125.1 Engraulis encrasicolus | reverse complement strand
GTCAGGAAATTGAAATCCCCGAGAAATGGTTAATTTTGAAAACAAACACTATACCAATTCAGACGAAACAGCCTCGAATATATGAACACAATAAAACACTTTCGTTATGGTCGTGTAAAAAATATTCTAACAAATGAGGACCCGTCTACAAGCCATCCGCAATAGGCGATGTTACCTACCCATGTAGGCTACCCAAATTATCTCAGCCTTCTGTGTATGCCATCCTACAAAATATTAAATCAGTACTCGTACATTATGTGATATATTTTTCCGTTTTAGGATAGGATTGGCTATCATTTTAAAATTAGAAACATCTTATTTTATCTCTTTGAAATTAGGCTAAATCCGGTAGGCCTATTCTACAGAATTGGTCACTATCTCGAGGTAACATCTAAATTCTTACGAATCGAAATAAGAAACAATTTAGTTCTTTCACAGTTTTCCCACCCACATTTCCCCTTTACGTGTCATGTTCACTTGTTTATAAACTTGCCTTTTCAAGGTAAGCAAACGATTGGAATACTTGATAAAGTGGCTGTGTCTTCTGTCAGTCCAATGTCTTTTATTGAAGTTCTGTTTTTTGTATGTCATTGTATGCAATTGTGATTTATCTCTTTTGTATGTTAAGGGAAACTTACTGGGCCATCTTCGTTCTCTCTCCCACAGTCAGCTGTTCTCTCTCTCTCTCCCTCTCCCCCTCTCTCTCTCTCTCTCTCTCTCTCTCTCTCTCTCTCTCTCTCTCTCTCTCTCTCTCTCTCTCTCTCTCTCTCTCATTCTGTCCCTATCTCTGGGATTGTTCTTGATGGTGCATTTTGCAGCAGTCTGCGCAGTACGCATACGCACTGTGAAATTACAATGCACTCTGGTTCAAAATTGTGCCCGCACTGCTGTTGACAGGAGGTGTCCTCTGCTCCACAGTCATGTCACAGCTCTTACCTCATTGAACAGGCACGGGATCTCCTCTGTCACATCAGTAACCTTGATTGTCACTCATCAAGCTGATGTGAACTTCGTGTTCATCCACATGTTAGCAAGACAGTTTACTCACTGCTGTTTTGTCTTTGGAAGTCTCGTTAGATATTTCTGTCCATGTTAGTTGCATTTATCCCCACCTTTCTCCGACCAAGCAGATCACATCGTTGGCAAATCTGCTGCCTGGTTGTGACTCTCGGGTGAGGCGAGGCGGGCTGATGACAGAGTGTGCTCCCCCATCATGGGGGCCTGTTTGCGGGGGCAAAAGGGAGGTGATAGGAGCCCTCTGAAAAACTAACAAAGCTGCTGGAGATCCCCGCACCTCTTTTGTTAGGGCCACTCTCTTGTCCCCCAGGCAAGCAAAGCCACATTAAACTCTGCATAAACAAAACAAGACACAGAGAAAAGAAGAGAAGACAGAAAGGGGAAGGGAAGCGAAAGAGAAAGAGAGAGAAAAAGAAAAAAAAACGCTATTTGAATTTGACTTCAGAGCCAAGGAGACCGCTCCCTACCCCCCAGCCCCCTATTCCAGGAGCCCACTCCTTCCTTTATGGTGTGGGCTGAGAGAGCGGGAGAAGGACGGAAGGAGAGGGAGAGGGAGAGAGAGAGGAAGAGAAGGGAGAGGGCCCTGGAGGGTCTAGCCAGTTTTAGGGGCTTTTTAACCCCATAAGACACAGTCCCTGTTATAAATTAGCTGTTACCATAACGACAATGACCAAGTTGTAATGTATTACTAAAGGCCATGTGCACTGTCACTATGGTGAAGTACTATGGTAGTAATGTTTTAATCAGTGTCTACTACAGCGTTCCAGTGGTGGAACTGCATGTGTTAAGGGGCTACGGCTCAATGGCAGAACACGGATGGCGGCAGCACGGAGAGAAGAGCAAAGGAGTGCAGTGAAGTGGAGTCGGGATGCGTGGAGTGGAGTGGAGAGGAGTGGAGAGGAGGTGAGGTGAGGAGAGGGGAGGGAAGAAGAGAGGAGCAGAGAAAGAGAGTCAAAAGCCACTCTCGCCAGATTGTTCCCAGGTGCCGGAACAACGAAGGGGCTTTTGAAAAACGAGCTCCCCTCATCAAAGGTCCCCAAAGTGTGCAGAATGGGTGGCAAACCTCAGTCCATGCCAACCGGAACTGCGAGCTACAAGTCCATGTCAGTCAGAACTGCTCTCTCTCTCTCTCTCTCTCTCTCTCTCTCTCTCTCTCTCTCTCTCTCTCTCTCTCTCTCTCTCTCTCTCTCTCTCTCTCTCCCATCGTCCTCTCCTTGATTCACAGCTGGGGCTGATCAGTCCCGTGCCCGATCGTTTCCTCTGGACACAGAGGACCCTTGCGCTACAGCACTCCATGGCTATAGGGTCACACACTAGTAAGGGCACATGAACACAGACTGTACGGCACGCATGCAGGCGTACACACACACACACACACACACACACACACACGCACGCACGCACGCACGCACGCACGCACGCACGCACGCACGCACGCACGCACGCACGCACGCACGCACGCACGCACGCACGCACACACACACACACACACACACACACAGCTTTATGCGAGAGGGACGCCCTATTCTCTGCTGTGCTCTGACAATAAAATAATAAATAAATATAGTAATAAGTAAAAAATAAAAAACAATAAGGAGGAAACACCTCTCTCTCCATGCCTTTCTTTCTCCTTTTCTGTTACACACACACAAACACACATGCATGCAGGCACGCAGGCACGCACGCACGCACGCACACACACACACACACACACACACACACACACACACACACACACACACACACACACACACACACACACACACACACACACACACACACACACACACACACACACACACACACACACACACACATGGCCTGGGCTTTAAGTGAGAGGGACGCCCTATTCTCTGCTGTGCTCTGTCAGAGTAAGAGCTGAGTGAAGTGAATGGAGAGTGTGCTGTGCTCCCTCGTGCAGAACTATTTGGCTTGGCGAGCTGCCAGCTCCCTCCACATAACACTGCCAAGGAGGATTCACCCTTCCGCCTGCCACGCGCCGACACAGTCAGCTGTTCTCTCTCTCTCTCTCTCTCTCTCTCTCTCTCTCTCTCTCTCTCTCTCTCTCTCTCTCTCTCTCTCTCTCTCTCCGCCTCTCTCCCTATCTCTCTCTCTCTCTCTCACACATACACACACACACACACACACACACACACACACACACACACATACACACACACACACACACACACACACACACACACACACACACACACACACACACACACACACACACACACACACACACACACAATGTGTCTCTCACCACTCTCTATCTGTTCCTCTCTTACTTTCTCACTCACTCATTCACACTGTGGCACACTTAATCCCAAACTCTCCCCAGCCTCTCCCTTTCTATCAGTGTCTATTGGCTCCCTAGCTGAGCTGTCCCCCAAACACACACACACACACACACACACACACACACACACACACACACACACACACACACACACACACACACACACACACACACACACACACACACACACACACGCACACACGCACACACACACACACACACACACGCACACACGCACACACACACACAGAATAGAGTGAGAGGAGAAGAGGTAGGGAGGTCTACGCATGTGTTCAGGGCCGCTGACAGCTTTGGCTGGGCCCAGGACAATGTCCTCTGAAAAGCCCCATAATCCAATACATTTAATTTAATGAGGACCCAATTATTGGGCCCACCATTTCCCTGGGCCCGGGGAAGGTGACCCCTTTGTCCCTTCTTGTGGGCTTCCCTGCATGTGTCTATCTGCAACAACTTACACACCTGTGGTGGCTCCGTCCTGAATGAAAGGCTCAGCTATCACAGTATTCTCCACCTGTATTGTATGTAGTCCTAGTCCTTCTCTTTCTTTTCTTTCACCACCCCTTCTCTGTTGTTTTTTTTATTTTCATTATTCGTCTCTCTGTTTTGGTTAATAAAAAGCCATGACCTTGCTCAGTGCCCTGGAATGCAAAGGGGTGTGTTCGGAGGACAAGAGGTGTGTGTGTGTGTGTGTGTGTGTGTGTGTGTGTGTGTGTGTGTGTGTGTGTGTGTGTGTGTGTGTGTGTGTGTGTGTGTGTGTGTGTGTGTGTGTGTGTGTGTGTGTGTGTGTGTGTGTGTGTGTGTTTTGTATGGAGACGTGGCGATAAAAAAGACGGCAATAAAGCAATTTACTTCACTTTCCAGCGTGAGGAGGTCAGTGGGTTTGTGTTACAAAAACGCATCGGCCGCCATTATATGCCAGTGTGCCATTATGCGGTCCTTTGTGTAGATAACAAAATCAGTAGAGAGGGAAAGAAAAAAGAAAGAAAGAAAAAAATTGCCCAGGCCAGCGGTTCCTGTCAGGTCAGACCTGGAACTAGTTGACACCAGTAAGGTCATGTTTCAACTTCCAAAACCAAACCGCATCTGAGAAAAAAAGAAGATGGCTATAGAGATAACGAACAGAGCGGATATCCACTGTTAGTATGGAAATGAAGCGTATGTTTTTTTTTTGCATAATACCTAGACAGACAGGTGTCTCGAATTTGCATTGGGGTTTTGATTTGCATTGGCCACCAGATATGTGGGTGTGAAGCGTTATCCTAAAAGATTGCTCCAATAAAATGTTATCGGAGGAAATGAACTGAGGTAACCCTTGCATGAAGTGCAACCTATATCAGTTATTATGGCAGGTGGTTAATGAACGATAATCACAATCAGTAGACAGGCTTGCAAGCTATTACCTTATCTGACCTGGTTAAAGGGCTTTACATTTGTGTTTTTGCTTGAAGAAAATTGGATTTAATATCTGGAAAAAAAACTGGATAATCACAGAAGCTCAGCGCGGGGTCATAATGAGTATTGATTTTTTCCCTTTCAAATCACAAATTAACTGGTTTCAATTAGGCCCTCAACTGCGTCAGTGTCAGTGTGTACGTTGCAAGTAACTGCCCCCTCTCCCTTCTCTCTCTCTCTCTGTCTCTCTCTGTCTCTCTCTCTCTCCCTCTCTCTCTCTCTCTCTCTCTCTCTCTCTCTCTCTCTCTCTCTCTCTCTCTCTCTCTCTCTCTCTCTCTCTCTCTCTCTCTCTCTCTCTCTCTCTCGTGGGCAGCGTGGCCTGGAGTAGCTTCTTGACTGTGTGTAGGCTCGGGTCGGGTGATAGATGAGCTCCAGGATGGAAATGACAGGTGAGGGGAGCTGCCACGAGGCCGACCCCGCTCAGCCTAATCAGCAGCGGGGGACAAAGAGCTTCATTTACCCCTGCCTGCCTGCCACCGGAGCTTAATGAGTCCCCACTCAATCAGCAAGCTCAATCTGCTAGGAGTGTGGTGTCACACACACACACACACACACACACACACACACACACACACACACACACACACACACACACACACACACACACACACACACACACACACACACACACACACACACACACACACACACACACACACACACACACACACACACACACACACACACACACACACACACACACACACACACACGTTCATGCACACAGATGCACAGATTTTTATGCTCACCCCTCACTCTTATTCCACACACACACACACACACACACACACACACACACACACACACACACACACACACACACACACACACACACACACACACACACACACACACACACACACACACACACGTCCCACATGCATTCATTGGCTCATACAGACCCTGGCGTTCATTACAAACTGACGCATGCACACAGAGAAAGGGCAGTGGACACATGCATGCACACACACAAAGAGAAAGCTGCACACACGCCACTCACATGCAGGTCAACAAGTGTCAGCGTGTGTGTGTGTGTGTGTGTGTGTGTGTGTGTGTGTGTGTGTGTGTGTGTGTGTGTGTGTGTGTGTGTGTGTGTGTGTGTGTGTGTGTGTGTGTGTGTGTGTGTGTGTGTGTGTGTGTGTGTGTGTGTGTGTGCATCAGGGGGTGGCAGGGGGAGTATTGTGGCCGATTGCCAAATCACTCTTCCAGGAAAAGGGCCCACCCACTGCTCACACCATTCACTGCACCATTGATTTTCTATTTATTAATTAATAGACATTAATTCACTTGCCGATACAATGATGCTAGTCATTCATCACAACACCCGGCTCTCAGCAGGGGACACACACGTATGTAGAAGCCTGTCAGCCTCGTCTGTTGTCCAGTCATCAAAATTAAAAATGTCATCCTGTTGATGACAGATCGTTTTTTTTTTTTATCGTTGTTAATCAGTTTGAAAGATGGCCCGCCAGGTGGTCTACCAATTTCTCAATCCCCTTACAGTTTTATGACATGTGCTAAACAAGCGGTGTCAGTCAGTTATGAAGTGAATTTCAACCTCCTGGTCAGACAGAACAACTCAAGCCTGAACCAAAAATGAGGAATCGTTTCTCTGTCTTCAGATCACTTGCTCGCTCTCTCTCTCTCTCTCTCTCTCTCTCTCTCTCTCTCTCTCTCTCTCTCTCTCTCTCTCTCTCTCTCTCTCTCTCTCTCTATCTCTTTCTCAACCTTCCCCATTCAAAGACCATCGCCAACCATAAGGCCATGGCTGTCCTTTTGCGTTTTATAACTATCTTTGAAAAGAAGAAGAACAGAGTCCTCAAGAGAGTCCTTAAGACAATGGCTCATTGTCTGACCTGCTGGGCCCCATGTGACCCATTTTTGGCCACCTTACTTCTGCCCCAGTTGGCATGTCATGCAGGGACACACCACTCGAACACACCAAACCAGACGTCTCTCTCCCCCGTTCAGGCCCAAACACGTGTGTGTGTGTGTGTGTGTGTGTGTGTGTGTGTGTGTGTGTGTGTGTGTGTGTGTGTGTGTGTGTGTGTGTGTGTGTGTGTGTGTGTGTGTGTGTGTGTGTGTGTGTGTGTGTGTGTGTGTGTGTGTGTGTGTGTGTGTGTTTGAGCCTAAGAGTGTGATTTTTGGGTGAAGTCCACATGACATCATTTATGCACAGCCTATACAATACAACACAATGGGGTGTTATGTAAGTGTGGACACCCCCCCCCCCCCCCCAACACAAACACACACACACTGAGTGCCTTCTCGCCACCACCACTGCCACTAGTAAGGGAGTGTGAGTGGGGTGGGGAGGTGTCATGTCATGTTTGCTATTCTGTGCTTGTGTAACCCCTCCGCGTCTCTGTTTGTATATTACAGAGTTATCCTGTCATTGAGAAATGTATGCAAGATTGTCACCTTATCACCGTGTAATACACATAGGGTGTGACTTTCAGGACTTTTCCGTACATAGAACATAATATGTAGAATGATTTCCGGTTCAGCTTGAATGGGCATGGGTAGGTAGAGAGGAAGGCTATATCAGTGTGATCTGACATATTGATTTAGTTTGGCCTCCACAGGTTGTTGGCAGAGAAGAGGGAGTTTAAGTCGAGACGGGTGGGCGAGTGACTGGAACACAGCCTGGAAGCCCAGATGTGCAGCCGGGGAAAGCAGAGAGAGAGAGAGAGAGAGAGGGAGAGAGG
>NC_085861.1:52046794-52051794 GCF_034702125.1 Engraulis encrasicolus | reverse complement strand
TGTGTGTGTGTGTGTGTGTGTGTGTGTGTGTGTGTGTGTGTGTGAGTGAGTGTATGTGTGAGGTCCTGTGAGCGAAAGCAACCTTGTTTGTTTTCCAAACAGAACCAGCAGTGCAAGCAAATTCACACTTGAGGCTCGAGACTCACGAGAGGAGAGGAGAGGAATGGAGAGGAGAGGAGAGGAGAGGAGAGGAGGGGAGAGGAGAGGAGAGGAGAGGAGAGGAGAAGAGAGGAGAGTAGAGGAGAGGAGAGCAGAGGGGAGGAGAGGAGACAAGAGGAGAGGAGAGGAGAGCAGAGGAGAGGAGAGGAGAGCACACTGTAAACCCACAGGTTATATGGACCCAAATACATGAGGTCTCTTGGATATAGATATATTGATTTCTTGTTTGAAACCCAAAAGTTTTAGATATACATAACCTTTTTGACCACTTTGTACATACAACCTTTATATTTGGATTGAAATAATCAGACAATTTGATTCACTGGCAACTGGAAAGATTTCATTGGCTAGTTTGAAAAGCAAATACATTGGCCCCGCCCCCGCAACGTTTCTCAGGAACGAACAAGACCTCCTGTGACTGGCAGCAGGGCAGCAGGATGAGGACCAACAGTTGAAATATTCAATGAGAAATAAGAGGAAGAAACAGAGGAAAGAAGACAAGGAACGATGAGGGTAAGTGCACGCGATTCACTGTTTTCAGTCAGTCATTTCAGTGTTACTGTGTAGTAGTGTGTCTAATCATGCAGTATCTCTTGTCTTTGGTAAGTGCTATCATGCCAATGTGTAGTTGATGTCAGAATGTAGGCCTATTTTCCATGCTTTGTATTAGTTATCTATCATTGGGCTGTGTATAGTTTTCAGTTTTGCACATGTGTTAGTCTACTTAAATGATCAGAAACATTTTTTCCAGCTATTAGCTGCTAGCTTAAACTTGAAAGCAGCTAGCTATTATGAGCATGTCCACAGTGCAATGTTGGTTACATTTCAGTGCCTCTTGCTTGATTGTCTCAAACGGTTAACACGTCATTGCTTATTTGAGGTTGTGACCGTAGGTCATTTTTTTGTCTTTGTGAAGTGGTTTCACTGCCCTGGTTGTTTTCTAAATGTTTTAGCAGTGCATAGTCTTAGACCACTCAGCTAAGCTGCGTGTTCTAGTTGCTAATGTTAGCATGTGCATGTGTTTAGTGAGAGAGGGAGAGAGACAGAGTTTGTGCGTGCGTGTGTGTGTGTGTGCAAGAGAGAGGTTTTGTGTGTGTGTGTGTGTGTGTGTGTGTGTGTGTGTGTGTGTGTGTGTATGTGTGTGTGTGTGTGTGTGTGTTTGTGTGTGCGTGCACGCACGCAAATGTGAATGATTGTTATAGTGTGGAAGTGTATTGACATTACATTTTGATTTATTGGTGTGTTCCAGGTACCAGGGTAGCAGGTTCGTGGGGGGAAACCTGAAGCAAGAATCCTATGACTCCCCTGATCGCCATTGTCCTGCTCTTCTTGGTCTGATGAAGTCAGAGAGATGGCTGGAGGACCGCTGCTGGATGTGCATTTGCGCTAAACCCAGGTTTGTGAATTTAATTATCAGTCGTTTCCCGTCTTGATGGAGAACTTTGAGATATCTGACAATTCCCTTTTTGCAAGGAGTTAGGAATGTGAGCATGTGCACAGGTTGTGTGTGTGTGTGTGTGTGTGTGTGTGTGTGTGTGTGTGTGTGTGTGTGTGTGTGTGTGTGTGTGTGTGTGTGTGTGTGTGTGTGTGTGTTAAAAAAAATATTTGTTTCATAATGTAACCTTTGTATAGGTTTTGTAATATTTTGCCACAAAGCAGCCCATGTGACCCCTCTAGATTAGGCCTACCTGTAGTCTGTCATACTTCCTTGTGTTTGACCCTTCTATTGCAGCCAGTGTTCTGTTCTCAGAGTAAAACAACCTTTTTTATTTGTATTTCTAGGATGTGGATGATGAGGACGCCTACAAACACATCCAAATTGGAATCTTCGTTATTCATCATGATGGTGTTGCACTACAATCCCCTAAAACACATCCTTATGGACATTTTGTGATGGGCAATATCAAAAACTTGCTCCAGGCAATGTGCCTACCCGATGGCTTGACGTGCACTTCACCTGAACTACCCAAAATGCATGGTAAACACATTCCGGTTCATTCAACAGGTTTTTCTTGGGTTTGGAGAAAAAGGAGTTGATGGCCAAATTGCTCTCTTTGACTAATAAGCTGGCCATGTAAGGTCACTTCAGATTAGTATTTTACATTTCCCACTATGTTTTCAGATGGATTGGTCTGTCATACGG
This sequence comes from Engraulis encrasicolus, assembly GCF_034702125.1. Lineage (NCBI taxonomy): Eukaryota > Metazoa > Chordata > Actinopteri > Clupeiformes > Engraulidae > Engraulis > Engraulis encrasicolus. The sequence continues at coordinate 52,049,492 of NC_085861.1, read as the reverse complement.
TATAGTGGTTAAGATTGAGATTTGCACACATGCTACTGTTTAGAGCAGTGGTTCTCAACTGGAACAGTCTTGGGACCCACCATTTTCCACTCTCATTCGGTTGCGACCCAATTTTTTTAGCGTTCAAGTCAATTCAATGCAATTCTCAAAATGTAAGCAAGACTCGAATGACTGGTTGCACGCTATCTATCTCGCATAAAAATACAAATTGTATCTTTGACGACAGATGACACGGAGTTCACTATCCTATCAAAATAAAAGTTGTAAATTGTTGCAGGAAAAGTTGGATTTTTTTTTTAGAATTACATTTTTTTTTACACCAAGGCTCCGTGACCCACCCATGACCCCTCCAGTTGAGAAAACTGGTTTAGAGTATTTGCCACTGCTGTGGTAGCACCCACTACCTGTGTAGTCATTGTAGAGGTGGTGGGAGGCTGCTGCCACAGTAGTGGGAAATCCTTAATTCAGTAGCATACAGTATATGTACATTTTAATATTAACCAGCCTGTCCCATAACAAACTGTCTGAACATATAGTTGTAGAGGTAAAATGTCCAGCTTGACCTTGGAAGATGTTTTTGTGTTTGCTGATTTGGTTAATTCCATTATTCAAGTAATCATTGTGGGCCTTTGTGCTAAGTAGTTGCGTTTTGTGTTCAATTTATCTTCATTTGTAATCTTTATTTTAAAATCTGTCAAGTGCAATGTACAACCATTTCAGGACTCTTAATGTACAAAGGCTGTTGAAAAAAGTGATGTTACCTTTGGCTTGTGAATAATTTATGTGTAAAAGAAAAAAAGCTTTGAATGAGTTGTATATTTTTACAAAGTGTTACAAAGTGTATATTTTAACAGAGTTTCTGTTGTGTTCTGTTATGCTACTTTGTTGTGTGAATAGGCTAACTCCAACACTGTCATTTGGCCATACCTGTAAACCACTGTGCATGGTAAACATGCCCTGCAATTCGTTCAGCTGGTTCTGATACTACTGTGTTGTGAAAAAGGTATATCAGCATTTACAGGCATGGCCACTTGACAGTGTTTGCAAATAGGTTTGTATTTTACACTTCCTACCATGTTTTCATATAGTTTGGTATGTCATAGTGGGAAATCCTTTACTCAGTAGCAGATGTGTTAATCACAGTCTTAACCAGTCTATCCCATAACAAACTGTACAAAAAATATAGTGGTAAGTGTATTTTGTATGTTATTTGTAAAACACAAAAATATTTTGTATGTAACATGCCTAATTTAGAAATGCTTTATTGGGTTTTTTTCAGTTTTTACATGGCTGCACTACAATAAACCTTCAAAGACAGTCAATCTGTTTTGTTTTTTATTCATAGCTCTTGCATCAATAGATGTGCTGTTTTGGAAATGTTGAAGTATGCATCTTCTAGTTTGGAGTTTCCTTATTTAGTGTTGAACCCTCAATTGTACAAAGAAAATGCTATGTAAATGTTGAAGTGCATAAAAACATGACTAGGTGCTATACTGAAGACCTCAACCCATATTTAGTAGTAAAATAGGGTGCATATTTACCAGTAGCCAAATTAAAAGGCTTGGAAAAAGAACAAATAATATTTAATTATTTAAACAAACAATACATTTCAACCAACTAATAAGTACAGATTACTACATCATGAGACAATCGTTTATTGTACTCAAATCAAATAATGCAGTGTACCTTAAAATTATGGTACACTCAACCTTAACTTTTTATGTTCATTCAATCGTTGAAAAATCAGTTTTTTTGAGGCAATGTGTTACCCCAAATGTTTTGGGTTCATTGAACATGTTAGGGTTTACAGTGCACAGGAGAAGAGAAGAGAAGAGAGCAGAGGAGAGCAGAGGAAAGGAAAGGAAAGGAGAGGAGAGGAGAGGAGAGGAGAGGAGAGGAGAGGAGAGGAGAGGAGAGGAGAGGAGAGGAAAGGAAAGGAGAGGAGAGGAGCGGAGAGGAGAGGAGAGGAATGGAGAGAACCAGAGAGGAGAGGAGAGGAGAGGAGAGGAGAAGAGAGGAGAGGAGAGGAGAGGAGAGGAGAGGAGAGGAGAGGAGAGGAGAGGAGAGGATTAGAGGAGAGGAGAGAAGAGAGGGGGAGAGGAGAGGAGAGGATAGGAGAGGAGAGGAGAGGAGAGGAGAGGAGAGAAGATAGGAGAGAGGAGGGGAGGGGAGAGGAGGGGAGAGGAGAGGAGAGGAGAGGAGAGGAGAGGAGGTGATAGGAGAGGAGAGGAGAGCCACACACTTTCCCTGTGGTTCCATCTCAAGCCACCCCAGAGTCTTCACACTTCACACTTTGTGTGTGTGCGTGCGTGCGTGCATGCGTGTGTGTGTGTGTGTGTGTGTGTGTACTAGAGTAGATTTAAGAGGCAAAGACAGTGTGAGTGAGGGAGACACAGAGAGAGAGAGAGGAAGAGAAAGCGAGGGACACAGGGAGGAAGAGGGAGCAAGGAATAGAGAGAGCGCGGGAGACAGAGAGAGAGAAGAAGAAGCCGAGGGAGAGAGCGAGTGAGTGAGCGAGGGAGACAGAGAAGGAGTCTGTGATCCTCTCTAATTTGTAGAAGGCTGACACCAGCCCTGTAATTACCACTCTTATTACATACAGAGACAACCCTCCACCCTCCACCCCCTATCGTCAACACACACACACACACACACACACACACACACACACACACACACACACACACACACACACACA
>NC_085861.1:52029294-52031794 GCF_034702125.1 Engraulis encrasicolus | reverse complement strand
GCTCTCGCGTGCTAGCCGCCGGGCCTGCTAGGCCGTGAGCAGGCAATTGGAGAAAACACCTGCCGAGAGGTTTGTTAGGACTCACCGGATATTTAGAGACTGTCTCGCACAACCTGTTGAAGATATGAAGACTTTTGGATTTTAAGGACTATACGTGGGGTTTTCCTCACGAACCCTGAACACTGAAGAGGAGCGCATGAGAAGAAGCGCTGGGCTTGCATTGGTCGCCTACCGAGGGCCTGGAGATTGTGGTGGCCCAGCTGTCGCTTGAACGCTTGGACCCGAGGTAAACGCTGTGTTCTCTCCCTACAGACATGCATACATTTAGATCGTACACTCATACTGACACGTTAATGCACACATAAAAGTTAGGAGTTAGTCAGGGGCAACTAACTACCTTACATGTGGTGGCTACGTCCGGGATTGAAACTAGATAACGAGCCGGGGTGTTTGTGTTTGTAGGCTATTTGGAAGTTAGGCAAGCTAGCGGTGTTTATTGGTTCATGGAATGTTTTGGGGTTGACGTGCGCTGTCAGAGTGCTAATTAGCTAGCTAGCTGGGACCGTGAGCTGGGATGATGTGCTGTGCTTCGTTTGGTTGACTGTGTAAAGGGGGCTCGAGCCGTAATTATGTGAACGAGAGTAGAGCTGGCATCTGGGGGCTAAGCAATGAGTTAGCTGTGTTCGTTCATGTTTCAGGGGTAAGTCTGCTGTATGGTTCTGCTGCGTAATTTGCTGTTGCCGCGCTGGTATTTTCATTCATTTTGATTGGAGTGGCTAGAGAGGACGTAGGAAAATGTCGAAATTTGATGCGGAAGCGTTTATGTTAGAGAAGGTGACGCGACTTCGGTTGCTGAGTCTTCCGAAACCAGATGTGCGCGCAGTAGTTGACTTTTGTGGGGTAAAGGTATCACTTGAGGCAAGGAAACCTGAGCTCATGGATGTGTTGTTAATGTGGCTTGGGGTAGAAGCAAGTGATAAAGAGTCAGAGGCCATACAATTACATGACGAAGAAATGGTACAACTGCAGCGAAGCGTAGAGCGGACGAGGCGAGAAATTGAAATGATGCAGAAACGGAATGAACTGCTGGACAGCGAGAGAGTTAAAGTTTTCCCTCAGAAACATTCGGTGTTATCTTTGGGCTCTCCCGCACAGCTGGTGCGCCGTTTGCATGCGACAGAGGTTTGCGAGGAGGCTGACAGTGAAACAGTGGAGTTGGCTGATACGTTGTTTGCCTATGTAACTTCAAGGGAGCCTTTTAGCAACGATGTTAATGTTATTGGGGCTGGTGTAGCTGATCATATGGATGACAATCGCGGCCTGACTATTTTGTCTGATTTGCAGAGCAGGGCCACTAGTGTCAGCGAGGTGACAGAGGGCTTTGAAGACTCTGATCTGGACACGATTAGTTTGTGCAATACGTTTCTGGCCTTTGGTGAAACTGATGATCTTGGGGATGTCCAGGACAAGGACAGTGAACTTTGTGATGCTTTTTGTGCCTTTGGGGAAGCCGAAGTGCTTGGTAATGTTCAGAAGAGAGGCAGTGAAATTGTGGCCCTTTGTGATACTGTCTTTGCTTTTTGTGAATCGGATGTTTGTGATACTCAGAAGGACAATGAACCTGTGAAGTTAAGAGGGGCAGCTCTTGATTCACCTGTTAATGGTGCTGATGACGACGAGGAACTGGAAGGGAACCTGCGTCATGTGCCTGTTGAGCAGCAAGCTAAGGGAGCAGTGTTTGTGGTGTGGCACCCACGCAGGCTCTCGTGGTGGTCTTGTGCAATGGTTGAGGAGTGGACCCTCTTGGCTGTGTTGGCGGGGAATGGTCAGAGATGGTTTGGCTGGGGCCTAGTGCTTCCGGTGTATAGTCAGGCCATTATGCATCGGGCTTGGCGTTACCTGCTAGGCGGCATACCGAAGCCTGGTGCCAGGCACGACCATGGCATACTTTGGTGGGTCTTTGGGGTGACTTGAGACCTCAGTAGCTATGATTACTGGCCATAATTACTATTTTTGAGGACTGTCCTGTGAGCTGCCGGGGTGCCTTTTGACTTTTGGTTTTGACATGTGTTTTGGCGTCCATTATGTCTGTTTGGTCGGTGAGTTTTAGAAAATGATGTAAATAATATGTATTTGATTTTAGAAAAGAGGAAAACGTGTAGAGTTGAAAAAAAAGGATAAAAGATGAGAAAATGTATTTAACAAAAAAGACGTATAAAAGATAAATGTTTTTTTTTATTAAAAAACATGGTTTGAGGGGGGAAGGACTGTTACGATGTAAAGGGTCAGTAGGTGCACAGAACAGTACAGCCCACTATCATATCCACATCACACGGGGGAGACACAACTGGTTACCTATAAAAGGTAGGGGTTCAGAGGTCACGGGGGACTTCCGGAGCGAGACCTCAGGAGAGGTGGCTCTCGCGTGCTAGCCGCCGGGCCTGCTAGGCCGTGAGCAGGCAATTGGAGAAAACACCTGCCGAGAGGTTTGTTAGGACTC
>NC_085861.1:52016794-52019294 GCF_034702125.1 Engraulis encrasicolus | reverse complement strand
TTACGCGCGCAAATTTGAGACACAAGCGATGGAGAAACTAAAACTAAAAGGTGGTGTGGAAAAGCTTGCGGAAAAGGGATAAAAAAAAAAAACTTGCAGCAGAGGCAAGATAATGTGTTCACGCATGTAGTGTTGTAGCAGCAGGAGAGGGACAACAACTTCTGCATGTTGGAAGTGAAGGAGCACGCTAGGAGACAGCAGGTGAAGCGGCAGTAGTAGCCTCTACGAGCCCTGACAGGTATGAGTCAAGTCAAGATCTGTTCTTTCAAACTTTAGGATACTCCATGCCTCTCCCCAACTCTCACTTCAGCATTAAACATTAATATTAAATAGGCCATTAATTCCCACCACTATAAGTGTGCTTGAGTGCTTTGAACCGGTCGCACGACTCACGGACATTTGAGAAGACAAACATTCCATACACCAAACCACTGACGTGAATAATATTAACAATATAGTTGCTACGGCAGTGTGCCAAATGTATAGCATTACATGGAACACCAGTGGTGTTGTTCTAAAGCATTCCGTGTACCAAATGCGTTTCGAAGACTGTCAAACTCATGCCTACTCTCACTAAATATTCAGCGATCGTTTGCGTAATCACATTTACAGCGCAGTGAAAATGTCCATATGCCGTGTAACGGTTGTCGCGTCTCGCGTGTGGAAAAGGTTTGCCAAACGGATTTTTTTGTTTAATTCTTGGAGCACAATCAAACCATATTCTGTAGGTAAAGACCTAGCATCTCTCTCTCTATCTCTCTCAGCTGTTATTTTATCCAGGACAATTAGAAATGATAAATGATTGAAGAATTTCTTTTGAATAAGCTTTTGATACAGTTTTATCTGTAGACTATTTTATGTAGCCTACCACTTTCAGCACTGCTCATTTTGAAACTTCAGTATGTTAATGCTTTAACATATTTGACACACTAAAGCATTGTGGTGATAGGCAGTTCATGATTTTCTTTCATCATTCAAGCTATTAAAGTAGCTTCCTTATGCAATGAGAGATGCATTTTGATAACAGGAAATTAACCCCTCTTCTAATGCACCTGTTAGAAGAAACCCTCAATTTAACATTAATCTAGGTCAATTTATGAGTAGGCTATACACTCAGGATTGTACAGGTAGCTGTTAATACCTGCTGGGCATTGCTGCCTGTCGCACCTCCTCTGGTGCCCATGGGTCAGCGAGAGAAAATAAGACTTGTGACACAAACATCTTTATTGTATAAATTACTAGACAAACAATACACTGAATACTATATTAATTTGAATATTTTGCAAGTGCTGCATACATTGTGATAAATAATCTATCTCCCTCTTCTCATCTAGTCAAACCAGGCCAGGATGAGGTTGAGTTAGAGAGAGAAGTAGAGTAGGCCTAGATTACTTTTGCTGTGAGTGTGGTCATCTATTGCATTTCTAAACCACTGCCCAAACTAAGATTCATTTTAAATAAATAGTTGATATAGTTAGCACACATTTCCTGGTGTTTTCTGGTAGCTGAAAGAGAGATTCATGCATGAATATTATGCCTTTTTGCATAGGCCGCTTGGTCAATAAGTAATCGCATGTGCTCCGCTGATTATGAGGGGCCGGTCTGGGCCAAAAATGCCCGGGCCATTTTGTTCTCCCAGTCCAGGCCTGACTCTATGTAATATAATGCAATGTGGCACAGTGTCAATACTCACGGTCAGATTAAGATGGCCCCGGGCCCATAGGCTACAGGTTGCTGTGGGCCGCATCGGAAGGCAAATTTCACAGCAAAATTCCATAGGCAGTGTTACAATTACGAGCTAGGACTTAAGGATAACATGTTCACAAACTAAAGAGGACAATTAAAAATATTTAAAACTGTACTCGACATGACAGAAGAACTTTTCAAAATGGCTTCTTGTCATAATTCTGTGATTTTTGACTTTTGGTCAATCAGGGGGCCCCTGACAGGTGGGGGCCTACTGCAGCCATATCTAGCCCGAACCTGTCAATACTACTATTTATTTATTTATTTATTTATTTATTTATTTATTTATTTATGTATGTATTTATTTATTTATTTATTTATTTATTTATTTATTTATTGTGTGTGCCTGTAATACTTTATGTTGTGTTGTGCCCCCTTGGGTGTAGTACAAACATCCTTTTAATTAATCATTTTAATTAATTGAATCTTTTGGAATAATCTTGACTTTGTGAATCTATAGTGCTGCAGCAAGAGGCCTCATTTGTTAAAGCCATGACGTTTTGAATAAGCCATAAGCCATAAAAACAATTGTTCATCTCCACTGAACTCACCAAGAAATTAGACCCATCAATCAATCAAGCTTACTCCCTTTCCAGTTTGACGACATTGGGGAAAACCAAAAACCATGCAATCCTGAGGTTCAGCATCATCTCTGCGTTTCCATGTAAGACTGAGTTTCAAATTATGCAAGCTTCTCGTCTACCCTTCTCACTGAGTTTGTGTAAATGTGTCTGTTCTATTGTTCTGTTATATT
>NC_085861.1:51999294-52004294 GCF_034702125.1 Engraulis encrasicolus | reverse complement strand
TCTCATTGTTTTCGGCATATAGCAAATGCTCTCGCCCACCATGCCATGGCTGTGTACAATTCTTAGTGATTTCGTACATTATCAGTTGCTTTTGTCATATCACTCAAAAAGCTTTGTCACTGAATGCATGAAACTATCTCAATCTTATCTGATCAATGTAATATAAAACTGAATTTACAACATTTCCCATCCAATCTAAACAACATTTCGCTTCAGAAAAGATCCTCAAGAGTGTACTATTCAATTGACAACATGAGAAATTGATTTGACTAGATTGTCCATACACTATGACACAATGACTAACCATTCTGCTGGCGCTGATACATTCATTGACACAAAAACTTGTTTTTTGAAAGACAAATAAGGGTTTTGAGCAAGAGACACGGTTTTGCAGGTTATCCACCGTGTTTTGCCATTTGTTAAAGCTGTTTTGAGAATGAATATTATGATTTGCAAATTGCGAGAGAGATTCGAGAAATGTACAAAACCAATTGAGAAATACTGTAAATATGTATAGAAAACTATCAAATTTGGTCCACATACTATTGAAGCGGTTAACTTCGGATACAGGTATATGCTCAGAAGAGGAGTATATTTGGGCCAGGCAACAATTGTGACCACTGGAAAAATGCATTGTGAAAAGATGCCATTGTAAGGCCTACTCTCTCCATTGAAACAAATGGGGAAATTACTGATCAATAAAGCCTGTTTAAACACTGCAAATCTCAAAACGAAAAAAATGTCATGGCAATGCCCACCAAGTACACAATCATTATATATGCTTGAGTTTTTATGCATATCCTTATCTTGTACAGAAATGTTAAAATGTATTCAATACAACCCTATGGAACACCTGTCCTTTACTGCCTGAAAACTGACTCGTGGTCACGAGTGTGACCAACTGTAAAAATAAATTTTGACCAACTTAACCAACATGAAATTAAAAGACACAATGTTTGGTCATTACAGAGGTGTAAGGAGTAAAATATATGTGCCAAAGGGTGGTTTACCCTACAGTATATTCACATTTCTTTTGTGCTACATTAATTTGATCAGTCATACCCTCTCTTCCAAATTTCTCATCTCAACTCTGTTATGACATGATAACCTCCTAACCACTATGTGGAATGGTACTGCCACTTCTTGACCCAGGATGAAGGGAAAGGAAATTACAAAATGCACATTTGAATTCATCATTGTTTGTCTCCAGACTGAGGCGTTCTCCAGTGGTGAAATGAAACACTTATAAATGCACATCACAAATCAGAATATTTTATACATTTCCAAGCCTTTTTCTCGCAATAGATATCTTACAGTAAAACAAATCTATTATCGACTGTTAAATGGGATAAATACATGTGTTGTTCAAACTAAACATTTCTGCCAGCCACATTGTTCTACTTTCACAGTAATAGCCTCTTTAAGTAGTAGCTATAGTAGCAGAGCTTTCACCAGGTTTTAATTGCAACAGCAGGGATTTGACTGCTGATGGGCAGTGTGCCAACAGTGAGATACATGTCTGTCCACCTTTTTATTGTACCAGTGTGTAAGTAATAGTTACCGACCTTTTGTTTTTTAAAGTTCCAAACATATTGCATTTGGCATAGGCCCAGGGGCGCCTATGGATAAATAGATGATATTCACTCATTCATCATAACCCCTGCTATCTTCCTTTCCCCTGCAGCATCGACTCTACCCTTCCCCTCCTCTCCTCCTCCTCTCCTCCTCCTCCCCCTCCTCCTCCCTCTCTCCTCCCCTCCTCGCTGTGCTTTCTTCTCCCCATTCTCCTACGGTGTACTGATTGACTGGCACAGTCTGTCCGCTGCCTTGGGGTCACTGTAAAAAAGGGCCCCTGTGAGCGTGTGCAGACGCTCCGCTCCGCTCCGTGGCCTGGCTTGTGCCTGTGCGGATGGCAGCGACCCGTGGTTAAATTAGCACCACCCGCACGGCCACCTCGGGAGCGACATATGTTTTAGTGTCTGCACCCCGCTCAAATCGCCTTTTCAAAATCTGGCCCCCACTGATACCCACTCACTCAACACCCCCCACCCACAACCCCATCCCTCAGCTCGGACACCTCCTTGCCTTGCCTTGCCTCCACACACAAACACACACACACACACACAAAAACAAACACACATGCACACGCAGTCGCACACACACACGCACACGCAAACGCACGCACACACACACACACAAACACATGCACAGACATACACACAGCCCTGTTTTCCCACTTCTCAGTCTGGGTTGGGGGTGGAGGTTATGTGTGACAGAGAGGACACTGAGCGAAGCGTGGCCACACCTTTCATTGTGACGCAGGATGCATGGCAGAGAAGAGAGAGAGAGAGAGAGAGAGAGAGAGAGAGAGAGAGAGAGAGAGAGAGAGAGAGAGAGAGAGAGAGAGAGAGAGAGAGAGAGAGAGAGAGAGATGGAGAGAGAATGAATGAGAGAAGAGTGTGTGAGAGAAAAGTACACACACAAACAATTTCACACACACACACACACACGCACGTGCGCACACACACACACACACACACACACACACACACACACACACACACACACACACACACACACACACACACACACACACACACACACCCCAAGAGGAAGACAAGGATGAAGGTCTTATGTCTGGGGCTCTGTGCCGGGCTGCACTTTCCAGACCTGGTACCCAGACAGTGTAATCCAAACCCAGTCTGACCCGAAACACCCCAACTGTCTGAAAAACACACACACAAACACAAGCAAACACACCTGCGGGTGGATTTAAAGACTAAAAACACACACACACATAGAGTACATATTTGTACACACACATTCTCATTGTAGTTGCTTTTGTGTCATTTTGATCAAATGGCAAGCAACAATCACATGATTTAAATATTTTGGTGAAAAGTCACTGACACAGTTCGCAAACATCTTACAAGTTTGTCTAAAGCCATTGTAGTTGCTTTTGTGTCATTTTGATCAAATGGCAAGCAACAATCACATGATTTAAATATTTTGGTGAAAAGTCACTGACACAGTTCGCAAACATCTTACAAGTTTGTCTAGTGCCTTATGTTTAGATTTTAAAAATAACTGACACTCTAAAATTGACAAGACGTATTCTTTTGCCTAAATTTACACCACAATTATAATTTGCACTAGAAACATGTTGTATAAAACACCATCCACATGCTTGAACATGTCTAGACAATTTGGCCCAGGTTAGTAAGCAGACCAATTAAAAGATACTTTGCCAGTGTGGCATGCAGTTTAGAGAGCGACATGGTCTGATAGAGAAGCTTGATAGTGTTCTACGTCATGCGACATGATGACACCTCTGAAGTAGTAAATTTGTCTTGGCACGCAATGCGTTCTTTATGCATATGCTTTTTCTGCGTGGGTATGAAGCATCCAGACAGGGAGGTGTGGCAGCTACGTACATGCAACCTCCAAAACAGACCAATGCTGGTATACTTAGCCAACCCATTTCAAGATGTCCCGCCCGCGCGTAATTTAGTTTAGTTTTTTTTATTTTTTTAAGCAAATGTTTTCTCTAGGATTTCACGAGAATCCGCCTGGCACTGTCTCTGTTGAATTGCTTTCTGGGAAGTGTCGAGTACTTTTTTTTCTTTTCCCCCTCTGCTTCGTCTCTGTTTTGTTTTGTTGTTGTTTTTTGGGGTTGGGTCCCTTGAGCTGTTTCCGCAGCCCACAAAACAAAGATGGTAAAAGCAAAAGACAATTGATTTACTATGAAGCCAATGACATGGAATCCCGAATCCCTGCCCCATGCCTGCCTGCCTGTTTTTTTTTTTTTTTTTTTTGGGGGGGGCTAAAATGTGTGGCGTGTTAATCCCTCCCCAGAGCCTGTATGCTTTGAGCCTCTGTCTGTATTGGGCCAATTTAGCTAAGCAGGCAGAAGAATTAGTGGGGAAATGTTAGCATGGCTTTCTGTCCATTAAACACATTGCCAAATCCTTAAGCTGGGAGAATTAGTCTGGGAATGGCACTTGTTGTCTGAAAAGGCAATAAGACACTACACCCCCACCTCACACATACAGTACACATACACACATGCACCCCTCACCCCGCAAACCCTTCATCCCCCCAACCTTCAACACTCACAAATAAACAGTCAAGTCTAAAACACACGTGCAAAGTAATGGGAGAATGGAACAGGGGATGAATCTAAGGGGGATGCGTTTGAGCGTGCATATGTGTGTCCGTGCGTGCGTGCGTGCGTGCGTGCATGCGTGCGTGGCGTGCGTGCGTGCGTGCATGCGTGCGTGCCTGAGTGTGTGAGTGCGTGCACGGATGGGTGCGTGCACGAGTGCTTGTGTGTGTGATTGCGTGCGTGCGTGCGTGCGTGCGTGCGTGCGTGTGCGTGTGCGTCTGCTTCTGTGTGTGTGTGTGTGTGTGTGCGTGTGTGTTTGAGCGTGTGTGTGTGTGCGTGCGTGTGTGTGTGTGTGTGCGTGTGCGTGCGTGTGCGTTTGAGCGTGTGTATGTGGTATGTGGTGGTGTCAGTGGTAGAATCCCTGGGCCCATGGCAACAGGAGTGAGTCTGGGGGCGCAGTAGCAGCAGCAGCAGCAGCAGCAGGGGCAGGGGCAGGTCTGGGGGCGCTGGTAATTAGAGGCCTGATGGGGGTCCCCCACAGTGCATCTGAGGTACCCCAACACACACACACACACACACACACACACACACACACACACACACACACACACACACACACACACACACACACACACACACACACACACACACACACACACACACACACACACACACACACACACACACACTGTACCTCTCTCTCTCTCTCTCTCTCTCTCTCTCTCTCTCTCTCGTCTCTCTCTCTCTCTCTCTCTCTCTCTCTCTCTCTCTCTCTCTCTCTCTCTCTCTCTCTCTCTCTCCCTCCCTCCCTCTGTCTCTCTCTCATGTGCCCGTGTGCCTCCAGGCTTGGCTGTAGCTGTAGCTGTAGCTTTAGTGTGCCCCCAAGCCTGGCCTC
>NC_085861.1:51986794-51994294 GCF_034702125.1 Engraulis encrasicolus | reverse complement strand
ACCTCCTGTGTTTGTGTATCGTGTGCGTGCACATCCGCACGTTCGTGTGTGTGTGTGTGTGTGTGTGTGTGTGTGTGTGTGTGTGTGTGTGTGTGTGTGTGTGTGTGTGTGTGTGTGTGTGTGTACCGTATGTGTGACCTGACCTGGAAAAATACCCCCCCCCCACACACACACACGCACACGCACACCAGGGATGGAAATAACCCCCCGTCCACCTACCAATGACGGGTGAATTTGGCCTTTGGCAGGTGAAATATGTCAACCCACCACCTTGACTGGTGACATTTTTCTACAGGCGCCCGGGTTAATGCTGAATTAAACGCAGCATCCAACATCAAAGGTTTAAGTAAATTTGTCATGAAGAGTTCTTGGCATCACAATAACTGAATTTCTGACCTCTGAAACAAAAGCATGGATCAGAAAATGATATTACTTGCATTACAATGTTTGGAACGGTTAAATATGAACTAGTAAAAATGGTGACAGGTAAAAATGATGAGTGACTGGTAAATTTTAGAATTTACCTGTCACAGTGACTGTTGGGGAAAATGTTTAAGTTCCACCCCTGTCGCACACACACACACACACACACACACCAACCAATATTTCACGTTCAAAAAACTGTCCACCTCTCCACAAAAAGCAAAATCCTTAAAAAGTCAAAATAAGAAGATCAAAACTACCCAACAAAAACCTCACTTGTATTGTCTTGTCCTACTATTGTAAATTCAGGGTCTATACCAGAACACACACACACACACACACACACACACACACACACACACACACACACACACACACACACACACACACACACACACACACACACACACACACACACACACACACACACACACACACACACACACACACACACACACACACACACACACACACACACACACACACACACACACCTTTCCCCACTGTTGATGACTCCATTGTCACGGCACACAAAAGCTAGTGCTTGAGGTGGGCAGTGAGGGGTCTGGGTGGAGCGGAGTTTAATGAACCACATCACCTGATAATGCCATGAATGATTTGACTGGCTTTTGCCTTCTGTCAGCGGAAAGGGAAAGGGGGGGAGAAGGGGAGGGTGAGGGCAGGGCCACTGACAGCTTTGCCCGGGCCCAGGGCAAAATCACCTGAAAGGCCCAACCCCTCAGTACACACAATGCTATTCTGTGCCCCCTTTCTTCTGGACCAAGACAACTGACCTGTTAGCCCTGTCATCAATGATTCGACTGGCTTTTGCCTTCTGTCATGGGGAGAGGGGAGAGGGTGAGGTGAGGTGCTGGCGGAGACGGGGAAGCTGTAGGGGACGAGGGGATCATCTCCTAAACACCTTTACCATGGCGACCGACTTCCGTTCCTGATGGGATGTGTGCTGCCCTGAAGGCTGAATGGAATGGGGCCAGTTTGACCTCATTTGGGAAAGTTCCAACTGATGGGAATCAAGAAAAACTATGTAAATCGTAAAGGTGTTTCAGTTAACAGACTTGAAAGTCAGGCCTAAATGGCCTCTGTTACGCAAATGCATATGCAAATGTGTTTTAAAAAAACAAAAAACTTGAAAATGGGTCTCAATAACTATTGCTTCTTTAGAAAGTGTATATTGTGATAGTTATTCATGTTGACTTTTCAAGCAGAAAGTTTTAATTGACTGACATATACACTGTATACGACACAAAAGATGATTAGGTTTGGTGTATGACATGTATGTTCACCACGCTGGTAACCATTCACTAGACCTAAGTTCAGATTCATTTCTAATGATCAAAAAATGTAGAAATCTGCAACTGGTCTGTTGTATATCACACTTAAAGTCTATATTTCTATGCTATTTTGGGTGAATAGATCTCCATTACGTATTAGTGCTTGAAAGAGTAGGTAATATTGTGAAGAATTGTGCGCATTAATATTTGAACGTCGTTAAAAAAATGAAATGTGATACACTGGCTAGATTTTTGCTGCTTTTCACTTTGGGCTATGGATAGCTGTTTGAACAGGTGACTAGCTCAATATTATCTGATTTGCATGGCAAATATTAAGTCCAAATTTAAATTACCAGTCATTCCTTTTTGCTGTATTGCTAGGACTCAGTCTGTCAATAGAACAGTCAAAAATGAGCTAAATTTGACACTTGTCAATATCACCACTTCGAAGTGACACATCTTGAATTGACACATACATTGCTCAAAGAACGCCTGTGCATGGATGCGTGTGAATGTGCGCGCGCATGTGTGTATATGCTCCTGCATGAGTACTTGTGTGTGTGTGTGTGTGTGTGTGTGTGTGTGTGTGTGTGTGTGTGTGTGTGTGTGTGTGTGTGTGTGCGTGTGTGTGTGTGTGTGTGTGTGTGTGTGTGTGTGTGTGTGTGTGTGTGTGTGCGTGTGTGCGTGCGTGCGTGCGTGCGTGCGTGCGTGCGTGCGTGTGTTCACTGCAGTGACTCAGCAGGGGTTGTTGACAAAGTAACAATCGCAGGGACAAAATGCCCCCCACCCTTCACACACACAGACACACAGACACAGAGCCACCACCCACCTTTACCACACAGGGTGGGCAATATGCTGGAAGGGTGGCCAGAGGGGGGATTTGGGGCATTTCCGGGTGGGGTGAGGGGTTGACCAAAGGTGTGTCACTGAAAGGGTAATGCTTGCTTCTTATGTACTATATTTCTCATTAAACACCCTCTAATAATCTACTGTATGTGTGTGCGCATGAATATGTGTGTGTGACTGTTAATTGTGTTGAGGAACAAGAGTGTCTCTACATTTTGCCACTGTGGTAATCCTTTTGGGTTTGTTTTATGTGAGTGTCTTGTGAAAATATGTGAGCATAGACCTCAGTAAACACATGTGACACAGAAGACAGACTACCCATGTGACTGGGGAACAACTCTTGGGACAGGAAAGCCAGCAACAAAACTGAAGAAGCGATGAAAAGACAGAAACGCATACATGTAGGCTACATGTACATTTTTGGCATTCACACACACATACAAATGCACGTGCACACAGTCAATGAATGGTCAATTTAATGGTGAGGTGACACAGTAGATTTAATTGTGTCGAACCTCACTGAACTGAAAGGGAAAGAAAAATAGGCATAGATGTAGACTAGACAGAGGAAGAGAAAGAAGACAGTGCCATGAAATACGAACAAAAACGAGAGAGAGAGAGAGAGAGAGAGAGAGAGAGAGAGAGAGAGAGAGAGAGAGAGAGAGAGAGAGAGAGAGAGAGAGAGAGAGAGAGAGAGAGAGAGAGAGAGAGAGAGAGAGACACGAGAGAGGACGAGAGGAAAAAAAACAAGAATGCCCATCTTTCCTCAAGTTTTACGAGCTCACCTCTCTGGGCTGTTTATATGTAAAAGCCTTTTAATAAGAGGCTTCTGGAGAGCAGGCGGCAGGCGCAGGCTTTCATCTGTGCCGACCGGAGCTGATTTACAACCCTGGCCGCGGCGACACTGTTATTGTGTGTGTGTGTGTGTGTGTGTGTGTGTGTGTGTGTGTGTGTGTGTGTGTGTGTGTGTGTGTGTGTGTGTGTGTGTGTGTGTGTGTGTGTGTGTGTGTGTTGCGGCGACACTGGATAAACAGGCCAGTCGGGCACCAGCTCTCTCGCTCTCTGGTGCTCACACTCAGCTCACACTGCTGCGATTTCCCCAGGGCCATGTTGGGGGCCCACGCTACAATGGGCCCCACACACCTCTCTGTCTCTGTCACTGTCGCTGTCTCTGTCGCTGTCGCTGTGTCTTTCTGTCTCTGTCTGCCTGTCTGTCTGTCTGACTGACTGATTTCTGTCTTTCTCACTCTTTCTCTTTCTCTCTGTCTCTGCCTCCCTCTCTCTCTCTCTCTCTCTCTGCTCTCGGCTAAAGCTCACAGCACCGCGATGTACCCAGGGCCACAAAGGGTCCACGCAAAAAAGAGCTCTCATTAGTGTTTTCAATCATAGTTTGACTCTACGGTGACCTCAACGTTGAAGTTTGGAGGATCGCCCCTCGTGGCTCTGTCAATATTGCACCGCATGCACGCGACTGGAGGCCTTGTGTCTGATGCTCTGCTGTGAGCAAAATTGATATGAAATACGCATGGAAACACGTTCATGCATGAAAAGTACACGCACACCCTTATTCTGTATCAATCGTGTCCCTGGCCTAACGCCAAACATTTGATTTCATTCTCTTTTTTTCTCTTTAACACCTTCTTAAAATCGAAATTATTCAAATAGAGGGAAGGTCTGACTTTTACTACAATAGTCTGAATTTATGTAATGTAACATTTTATTTGAAATGATTTGATCATTTGAAGTCATCCTCACATATGTTAGAGCCATTGGTCATTCAACATGTCATAGTTTTACTGCCATCTCTTGCTGCCTTTGACAACAAAATATATCTTGACAAATTCTTTTTTATTTGTTCATTCCTCAGATATTTTATTATGTCAATTGTCTAAATTCATTCTGTAAGATTGTGTCAACTGATGTGGATTTTTTTTCAGGGTTCATATTTTCCTGCATGTTGTGTTGCAAGGCAACTTTCTCTTTCTTGAGGGTTCAGATCTATAAACTTTTCGCCCTCCAGCGTTAAGCTTCGCCACGCACACCTGTTGAATTCCCTCACTCATGGCCCCCCCTCATGGAACGTCCCCCCCACCCACATCCCTGCTGTGTCCAGACACACACACACACACACACACGCACACGCACACACACACACACACACACACACACACACACACACACACACACACACACACACACACACACACACACACACACACACACACACACACACACACACAGAGTTTCTCACAGGTTTGTCATATGTTCTTGTACCTCCACTGACACCCCCACTCACCCACCAGCAACACACCTCTTTGTCTCTCTCTCTTCTCCCTATCTCTCTCATTCTCATTGTCAGTGTCTCCCGCTCCTTATCTCCCGTCCTTCTCTTTCTCTTTCTCTTTCTCTTTCTCTGACAAGCTCAGTCAAACACACACTCAAGCGCTCTATAATTTCCACAAACTGACACTTATCACACAGAAGTTACTAAAACCACAGCGAGTCCGCCACTCTCCCGACAACAGCTTGTTTTTTTCCGTCTCTAACGCGAAACCCTAAATAGCGCCCAAGAGAGGATGCAGCTCATGCTAATTTATCTGCATTCGCACTCCACGGTGGTCAAAGCACCACATCACTTACAGTGAGCACATACTCTCTCTCGTGCAAGCAGATGTGTCAACACCAACGCCAGTGCCATGCACTGACGAATAAAGACTAACAAGGCACTATTAGCAAAGCTGAGCTCACTTCTTCCGGTTGATAAAGTGTGAGCAGGTTCTATTGCAAGTGTGTGTGTGTGTGTGTGTGTGTGTGTGTGTGTGTGTGTGTGTGTGTGTGTGTGTGTGTGTGTGTGTGTGTGTGTGTGTGTGTGTGTGTGTGTGTGTGTATGTGTGTGTGTGTGTGTGTGTGTGTGTGTGTGTGTGTGTGTGTGTGTGTGTGTGTGTGTGTGTGTGTGTGTGTGTGTGTGCGTGCGTGCATGCGTGTGCGTGCGTGCATGTGTACGTTTGTCTGCGTGCATGCATGTGTATTGGGTATTGCAGAGTTATGCCCTTGAGTGAAACTGAGCATGTAACACCAAAGGGAAAGGAGGCCTTACACTACACAGGGAGAGGCCTTGGTAAAGAGGTGCTAATGGCCTGAAGGACCACCACAAACTGAGTGGCAGATTAGGCACCAGGGAGCCAGAGCCACGACCCACCAGGAAGAAAAGAGACCGACACACACGGACACACCAGCGCACACACACAGAAATACACACGCACGTACGCACGCACACATGCACGCACACATCTAAGTAGTGACCTTCCCATCCAACTACCTCCTCCCTCTCTCTCTCTCTCTCTCTCTCTCTCTCTCTCTCTCTCTCTCTCTCCCTCTCTGCCTCTCCAACCTCTCTTTCAAGCCCTTCTGTTTCATCCACCCTGCCATCCTGCTACCCTGTGACCTCCATCTCCTCCCCAAAAAATAACAACGACTCCTGGAACAACTGACACCGGCCAAAGGGCCACAGGTCAGGGCCGGCACAGGCAAGCAGGCAGGCAGAGGAGGGGTGTTGATGCTGGGGGGTGGCTGGGAGTATGTGAGGGGCTAGGGTGGCCGTCTCTTTGCCCACTGAAGTGAAGGCAAGGCAAGGCAAGGGGGAGATTCCTGGCATTTTTTTGTTTCAGACATGGCTATTGCCTGTGTCCCCCCTGTCTAAACAAAGAAGGCTACTTGATCCCCACTGTCACACCTGGGTCCTGACCTCAACACAAGGGAAGCTGGCAGTGGGATGGGCAAAGGGGTGACTTGTTCCGGGCCCAGGGAGAGGGTACATACAAGGTATGTATTGGGTGGGGTGGCCTTTCAGATTACTTTGTCCCGGGCCCAGATCAAGCTTTCAGCGGCCCAGCTCACCATCAACACAATACACCATTACACTACACTGGCAAAAAATGAGTAAAGTTCTCTAAGGAACCAACAAATCTCTCTGGGGAAGCTATGGATGACAAATGAGCTCTTGGGAGAAACCCAAGGTCCTCAGAGAACTTGTAGAACTTCCATCCAACACATGTTCCCCACGGAACCTTTAGGTATTCTTAAGTTCTACACTGTGGGTGAACCCCTAAAGGTTCTCTGAGGAACTCTCCTCTAATTAGGTTTATAGAGAACCATTACGGGTTCGTTAACATTTTACAGTGTATCCCATTCACCATTTCCTCAACCATCACGATGACCCTTAACACCATCCCAAATAATGCAGCCCAAAATGCCAAGAAATGATGCCTGATACACTAGAAAGGGTCATTAGGGCTGCTAAGGGCTAATCATAATAATGTATGAACTGCTTTCATTTTCAAGGTCAGGAAAAGGTAAAAGTTAGTACCTGACAAGTGTTGGGTAGTGAGGTACTAAGTTCCCCTGGCCTTGCAAATGAAAACAGTTCATAAACCAAGTTATGACCTCTGTGTGGACACCTCTGGCCTTATA
Organism: Engraulis encrasicolus; assembly: GCF_034702125.1. Classification (NCBI taxonomy): domain Eukaryota; kingdom Metazoa; phylum Chordata; class Actinopteri; order Clupeiformes; family Engraulidae; genus Engraulis; species Engraulis encrasicolus. The sequence goes on along the minus strand of NC_085861.1, from coordinate 51,987,263 downwards.
GAGCCACACAAAGGGCCAGTGACACAATGGTAGCCCTGAAAATAACCAACTGCACCCCTCCACACACATACAGAAGAACTGACCCCACCCCAGCCCCAACCCTGCTATGTGTGTGTCTCAGACATCCACACTACCGCACACCCCCCTTGTCCACACTGTGACTCTCGACCCCTGTACACAAATGCACACACGCAGACATGCAAACGTCAGTGGCCCTCACGACCCCCCCACCCCTGACTACCACCCAGAGCCACCCACCCACATGCCAGGCCCGGCCCGGCCAGACGGAGTGGCCTGAATAAGCACAGGATGCCAAACGTCAAAATAACACGGCAGCAATGTTAGGCAAACACCTGACGCAAGAAAAGCAACTTGACCCCTCTGGAGCCACTGTCCAGCCTTGGTGTCAAACAGCTGCTGCTGGCCAGAAAGAATGAAAGCTCCTCTGAGGGGAGGGAGGGAGGTAGAG
>NC_085861.1:51971794-51979294 GCF_034702125.1 Engraulis encrasicolus | reverse complement strand
CAGAGGCGTGTGTAAATTTCAAGCTCGCGGCAAATGTATTGAGGGCCTTACATTACATCGCATTGCAATACATTACATTAGGCTGACTGACCATCCGGGTTTCCCTGGACATGTCACAACGTCCAACCTATTCACAACGTCCATGTGTCCGTCTTATTGTCTAGCCTCCCATCCTTGTCTCGTGTCCTTTGCCTCAAGACGCGAGAGAACACATCATTGATGGGAGAAGACTCAATACCTCGCAAAAGCACATTTCAAAGGTGATTTTTCTCCTTTGCAAGCGGGATGTTGAATTGGCAAAAGTCCCCCAGAAAGTTGTTGTGGCTAGACTGACAGCAGGGAAACTTTATTATTGTTTTCTCCATGGAGGCGGGATGTCAGCGAAGCACGAGACCATAACGAGGACGAGAGGTTAGATAATGCCATTCACATCGTGGTAACATGTCCGGGTTTTCACATGACAACATATGGTCACCCTTCATTACATTCTGTATTGTAGTTATTTTGTAATGTACATGGTGCACATTGCAAAGTGAGATACGGTAGCATACCCTGGCTGGTACAGATGGACTTAGTGGTATAGCATGCTACAGATGGCACAGTGGTATAGCATACTGTAGCCTTGTGCAGATGGCATATGTAGCATCAGGGGCGCTGCTAAAAATGTTGGGCCTCATGAAAGATTCAAATTTTGGGCCCCCAAAATGACAAATTATGTTATCAGCATCCTTCCAGGGGCCCTGTCAATGCTGTTGGGCCCTTAGAATCTGTATCACCTTTCCCCCCCTCGCGGCACCCATGTGTAGCATACCCTGGTAGTACAGATGGCATAGTGCTATAGCATAGCCTAGTAGATGGCATAGTCCCATTATAGCCTGGTACAGCACCAGTGAAATACTGGAACAGAGAGTGAGACATTGACCTGAGGTTGGTTTCTTTTACTGTGTGGGCTATTATCATTTATTGTACATCACCATTGGGGCGAGATAGTGTTTTAGATGTGTGGGCTACATATTAATATTTATAACAGTGATGTGCATTAGTATCACATTGTAAAATTTGCGCACGTGTAAAAAAAACATGTACAAAAATGTACTCAACTAAACTGAAAGGTATATTTCTTCATAGACATTGACATTGGGCCTTGTCTATCTCATACTTCTCTAGATATGGAACATGTAAATTACAGTTTTTCTCAATTGGTTTTGTACATTTCTCACAACAGAATAATGATTCTCAAAAGTCTTTGTTCAATTGTGACTTCCTGGTGTTACCTGTGCACATGGTCAAATCAGTTTCTCATTGTTTTCAGCATATAGCAAATGCTCTCGTCCACCATGCCATGGCTGTGTACAATTCTCAGTGATTTCGAACATTATCAATTGCTTTTGTCATATCACTCAAAAAGCTTTGTCACTGAATGCATGAAACTATCTCAATCTTATCTGATCAATGTAATATAAAACTGAATTTACAGCTTTTCCCATCCAATCTAAACAACATTTCGCTTCAGAAAAGATCCTCAAGAGTGTACTATTCAATTGACAACATGAGAAATTGATTTGACTAGCTTGTCCATACACTATGACACAATGACTAACCATTCTGCTGGCGCTTATACGTTCATTGACACAAAAACTTGGTTTTGAAAGACAAATAAGGGTTTTGAGCAAAAGACTCGGTTTTGCAGGTTATCCACCGTGTTTTGCCATTTGTTAAAGCTGTTTTGAGAATGAATATTATGTTTTGCAAATTGCGAGAGAGATTCGAGAAATGTACAAAACCAATTGAGAAATACTGTAATATTCTGATGCATCTATCCAATCCCAAGCCTCATAAATAACCCTCTATACAAATTTGACAGGCACAATAAAAGCCGGATGCCTCACCATATCAGAACCTGAGGTTACTAAAACTCAGCACAGGCCCGTGTCTGAAGCTTAAGCTTAAGTCTATTTGTAGGTGTCACCGCTGGTCAAGTGTCATCGGGTCCAAAGCTGTCCTGGTGGAAATTCATTACGGGGGAAGCAAGGGTGTTTCACAGGGCGGTCAGATGGGCACGAGGTCTGGTGTCACAGGAGAACACGAGATGAAGAGGGAAAACATTTGTCCTCAGGCTGCATGAGAGCAGGCAGGGAAATAGGCAGGCAGGGTCCCGTCCTGTGGCGGACTATACTTGAGCTCCGTTCTCTGTAACCCTATAGCCACCCTACACAGGCACGACGGCAATTGCACCGGTGATGGGGAGATAGCAATGGCATGCTTCTCTTTAGCCAAAACCAATGTGGGTCACTGAGCGACACTTAGAAAGGCTGTAAGTCAAACCACCAACGGTGAGCCGGCTCATGGTCAAACTAATCACTCTCCCTCTCCTCAACAACTCAACAAACCCGCCACCGTCCTGTGCTGGAGTTTCTTTTTCTTTTGTTTTTAAAGTTTTTTTGCTTCTTGTTTTTTTTGCTTTTATTATGACATCCATCCACTGAGTTGAATGCTGAAATCAATTGTGAACACATGCAGTAGGAGGTAGCTGGTATTACGTGCTACATGTGTGTGCACCTGGGGCCACCATGGGGGGCTGCACAGATGAAGATGGTGGAGATGAAGAGGCAGTCAGGAAATGGTTGAACGAGAGGGATGGGAGTCGGGAAATTAACTTGGTCCGGAATTGAACCTGCAATGGTCCCCGCCGTAACAGTGCCGTGCCACAGCTGCTTGACCCATGGCCAAGGCCATCTGCCTATTTCTATGGCCGTCAGACATACCCATGTTGCAGGCTGACGACAATGTGCAAGAGATCAGTCCTGATGAACTCACCACATGTGCTGGCATCTTGCCCCAACACAAGAGAAAGTCTACAGAGATTATTTTTTTGCGATGCATTATCTGCCGACTGAAATCAATCAGCCCTGCAGCTGAAAGCAAAGCATGGTTAGGGAGCCAAGCCCATCTCCTCCAAAGAAGACTCATTTTCCCCGAAGTTACTTTTACAGTAGAAACCTATTCAATGACCAGCTTGCGAATTTGGTAAGGGTTTTTCTTGTGAAATCTTGCGCTTTTTCCCTTTGCGCTGTAAAGCCTACAGGTGTCTTACCGTAAGTTATGACAGTGGATTTCAACACCGACCGCGAACCACGTCAGCCATGGTACCAGCTTGTGAATCCATTTATACAGCGTCGGTGACTGTTCGTCGACCGTTCGACCTGTGCCTTTGGTGCCTGTAAAACATATGTGGATTTAAAATGCTGCAGGAGAAATGGAGTCTTTCTCTCTGAATTGTATGTTTTTATTACCTCTCTCATCTGCGTTGCATTCCAGAGAGTGTTAAACGCTTGGAGTGTGAAAAAGATCACATAATGAGAGTTTAAGAAAGTGACAAGAGAGAGAGGGAGAGCGAGAACGTGACAGAGAGAGAGAGAGAGAGAGGGAGAGCGAGAACGTGACAGAGAGAGAGAGAGAGAGAAAGAGAGAGAGAGAACGAGAGAAAGAAAGGAAGATTTTTTTATTCCTCGAGGCTTTGTTGTAGTTCCAGGAGATGTGTTTTTTGGGGATCTGAAAAGTAGGCCTGCCGACCGCCAAAGGGGTCAGTTGTCTCAGCTGGGGATGGTGGGGGGATACAAAATTGTATGTACATTGTATGTATTGAGATTGGGGTCCTTTAAGATGATTTTGTCCCGGGCCTGGTGAAAGCTGTCAGCGGCCCTGCTGAGAAGTGTTTCTTGGGGTATCTGCACACCAGGCCAGGCCCAGTCTGGAGAGCAGACACCATCGCAGCTTTCATTTCCCCGGCTGAGACGAATTGGGCAACAGCTGATCACTCACATATTGCTTGTCTCACACGCACACACAAGTACACACACGGGCACGCACACACACACACATGCACGCGCACACACACACAGGCATGCATGCACGCAAGCACGCACGCATGCACACCAACACACACACACACACACACACACCAGGGGATCCAGGGAAAAAATTCCAGATTTCTCAACCAGTCCATCATCATGCATTACTGCCCCAACCCAACCCCTAACCCTCCGCCAATACACATGCTCCGACGCAATGCTGAAACACACACGCACAAACACACAAGCAGACAGACACACTCATGCCTGCGCAGCAAACAGACATTTGTGTTTTATCGGATGTTTTGGTCACCAACCGCATAGTGCGGTGAATAAGCCATCATCAAAGCCCCTCCTCGCCCCGGTGGTGGCGTCAGAGCGATGAGCAGGTTTCCTGGCATAATCATTTTCCATTCCCGGTTGCCGGACAAAATAAAAAATACGTAAAAAACAGCAAAATAATGACAAAAGAGGCTGTTATCGGAAATGTGACATGTTTACGATCCCGTGAATGCCAGTCTTATACTGTATGAATTTATTACAATCAGTGAGTATTTTATCGGAATGTGTGTGTGTGTGTGTGTGTGTGTGTGTGTGCGTGCGTCTGTGTGTGTGTGTGTGTGTTTGCGGGCATGTGCGTTTGTGTGCACTGAGGACATTAGGGAGGACATTAAGTGAGGACCCAAACTGTGGTTGCTACACTTTTGTCATGTTTACCAGGCTGGATAAATGGTGAGGCAGTGCAACAGATGGCTGTCGCCCCATCCACCACCACCACCACCACCACCCCATCCCACAACGTCCTATTCCTCCATGGCCTAGCCCAGCCTGCTCCAATCCCACCTCACCCCCTGCTGACCACTCTCCCCCCTGCCCCTGCCCCTGCCCCTGCCCCTGCCCTTGCTCCTGCTCATTGGTCCCCTGTCCCCCAACGCATGCATGGCCAGCACGAGGGTCCTTGCCCCGGGGTTGGACTCCATCTTGCCACAGCCAATTAATATGGCTGACTGCATCTAGCTCTAATCAGCTCTGCAGCAGTGCAGGACACACGCACGCACGCACACACGCACGCACACTTTGACACACTTCAATTCTATTGTGCCACCATGTTTGGGCACGTGTTCATGTGTGCGCTAAACCATTTTGAGTGCTATGAATAATAATGACGGTGAAGACCCCCACTACCACCACCACCACCACCACCACACACACATACACACCACCACCACCACCACCAAACACACACACCCCTCCCTTTAATAATAATTATGCTAATTGTGGCATGCGTGGGCCTCAAGTCACATGCAGGGCCCCTTGTAACTGGTTGTAGATCTTCCCCAACGTATGGTGCCTTATATATGAGCATGTGTCCACCAGAGTGGTAATCTTTTTTTCAGGATTTGATGCAATTCTGTGTGTGTGTGTGTGTGTGTGTGTGTGGGGGGGGGGGGGGGGGGGGGGGGGGGTGCAGGTCCTGCTTGCTTGTGTGCACAACATGCAATGTGCGTGCTACTGGCTGGTGACAAGTGTATCAGATATTTTTTGCTCATTTTCACAAGTTGTGCCTACATGAAACAGCAAAGCCAATCTATACATAAATAGGCCCGGCAGCTTGGCAGCTACAAAGTCGTTTCTGGACCTGGTCACTTAATGAGGTAGAAATAGAAAGCATATGCACAGTATAAATAACTTTTGTAGGCGGGTGAGAAATGCAGATGTCGGCAGGTTTTTCTGACACATTGGGTGACTAATTGAGTCCGTACATTTATAAATGGCCTCAATATGCGTGGGCGGGCAGGCGAGCGAGGGAGTAAGCAGCACATGTGAAGGAAGTTTGGCCCTCCTTTGTGTTTTGACCAAGGGAGCCAGGAAAAAAGGTCCTGACAGAAACAGGGAGCCACATGATATGACAGCAACAGGGAGGCAGGGAAGCCAACACAGCCGGGACACAAAGGGGTCAATCGTCCCAGGCCCACGAAGGAGGAGGGAGGCCCAGAACAGGGTCGTCATTACTTTGTATGCTTTGGATGGGGGTGGGGGCTGGGGGGCGCTTACAGATTACGTTTTCCCGGGACCAACAAAAGCTGTCAGCGTCCTTGCAGAGAGGAAATGGGGATTTGGGTAAGGATCTGATTTGGAAAGAAGTTTTAAAAACAACAGACAAGCGCAGGGAGACCAGCGAGGAACAAAAAGTGGCTAGTTAATTGGTACATAAACCAGAGAATGAGGTGTTGATTGAGCAAGTAAAATAAAGAGGGCATGCAATAGAGAGAATCTGGTGTAAGAAGATGTGAGGTGGTGAAGTAGAGAAGGCGATAAAAACTAGAGAAGACAATAATATGAGAGAGAGAGAGAGAGAGAGAGAGAGAGAGAGAGAGAGAGAGAGAGAGAGAGAGAGAGAGAGAGAGAAATAGTGTGAAATGGGAGAGAGATGAGAGTGTTTTAACAAATCGCTCTCTCAGCCAACAAAAAGCTTCTGGTGGACCGTCAGCACTTCACAGGCAAACAACAGCTCCTTCTTCCTCTCGGCCGACCACAAACACTTTGGCTTTTTCCTGCATGCTGGACAAAAGGAGGCAAAGAATCACTTTCTCGCACTTTCACTTCATGTTTTCGTTCGCACATACGCTCAGCGCGGAGGACGCATTTGATGACTCTGGCTGGTGTGAAGGGGGGTGGGGGGGGATCAAACACGGCCTTCGATTATGTCTGATTGAGAAAGTAAAAAGAGAAGTAGCGGTTTGAGAAATAACATGGGAACTATGTGGCTACGTGAAGATTTTTTTTTAAAAATCAAGATGATGCTCACCATGTGAGAAGCGACAGGTCTTGTATGATTATGTGTACGTGCGTGCGTGTGTGTGAGCGTACATACATGCGCATCTGTGTAGCAGCAAGTGTGCATATGTCCGTGGGCGCATTTTACGAACAGCCACAACTAGCCCACGCACACACATGTAGGGCCTATGGGCACTCACAGGCAGCCAATAAAACACCAACGCAAGCTCAGCACACATGCCCACCGTCTAACAAAACCAGACCAGACACAAACTTCGCGCACAATCCCACAGACAGACAGACAGACAGACAGACAGTTCACTTTTTCTGACACAGGAAATGGAGGGATGCATCGCACCAGCCTTCGCGTGCAAGCAATGAGGAAGTGTCTCGTATGACATCATATTCACGTCGCACTCCAAATAACCATGATTAGCCATCTTTTCTCTGCTCTTTTTTTCTCACAGTCAACGCAAAAGCAGAAGTATTCGGTCCGTTGTCAAGTCCAGCTTTTTCATCTCCACTCACAGCCATGCGTCAGAGAAAAGACAGGCCTTGACTTTGGACGGACAAAATTGCACACCAGAGCTGGCGGGCAAAAAGACAGAAGCACTCTCCTGTCAGCCGTCAGCAGAGATGTTTTCTCATACAGATGGCGGGTGAGTCAGTCTGGACAAATAAGTCAACAAACAAAGCAAGTGGATGCATTTGCACTCTTCCCCCAAAATGAAATAATTTGTGCCCAAATGATGTACACATGCAAAACACATGCTGAATGCTACAGACAAAATCACTCATTCGTTCAATTTTCGAAAGGGCTGACTCAAAACTTATTTTTGTTTGCTGTTGTTGTTTTCATACAAAGATGCTC
>NC_085861.1:51961794-51964294 GCF_034702125.1 Engraulis encrasicolus | reverse complement strand
GAAGAAGAAGCAGGAGGAGGAGTAGGAGGAGGAGGAAGAAGAGGAGCAGGAGGAGGAGTAGGAGGAGGAGGAAGAAGAAGAAGCAGGAGGAGGAGGAGGAGGGGGAGAAACAGGAAGAGGAAGAGGAGGAAGACTACAATAATAAGAAGAAGACAATGAAGGTGAAAATGAAAATAACAACAACAACAACAACAACCAGTCAGGACAAGAATCCCTAACAGTCTCTAAGCGAAACATTTTTACTGTTATGTGTCACAGATACCTCATCATTTAACAAGGTAGGCAATTACCTTTTCGCATGGGCTCATGGATAACGTTTTTCTCTTAACAAATAAAATGATCACACAAAAAAAACACATTTTATGTTTACTTGGGTTATCCTTGTTTAATGTTTACATTTGTTTGGTGATCTGAAAATGGTGTGACACGTGCAAAAATGTGAAATATAAGTAAGAGGGCAAATGCTTTTGCACAGCACTGTAGGCCTATCTAAGCCTTGTGAAATGGCTTATCATGCAGAGAAATGACGTGCTGTGACACAGAAGAGGAATGGCATGCTGTGACACAGAAAGTCCCCCAAATTCACATCACACATTTGTTCACACTGATAAAATCTTGTTCATTTGAAATATGGCACATAAACGCCTGTTTTTATAAGTAATTGGATGTCTTTAATTACAGCAATGTTGAAATGGGCAATAATCTCACAATTTATGTAACCTAACACCTAACAATCAATGAGCCCCACGGCCGGGATGAGCACCATCCGCGGGTTCCAATTAACAATCAATGAGCCCCGCGCCCGGGTTGGTGCAACATCCAATCAGCATGCAGTTCTGTACTGCACAGGTGCAGCTTGTTATTGAAGCTGAAGTGTAAAATATTTGCCATATTTTTCCGTGGAACAAGTCGACTAATTTCTGCATAATGTCACAAAATCCTCGGAAAAGAATATGCAACATGACTGAGGCGAGCGCTGAATCAACAGTATCCAGTGACGGGGACGAAACAAACGATGAATGGGAACCTGACAGAGAAAACAGCGACCTAACAGACTCAACGCTTTTGAATTCATCCCTGGACGAAGACGAAGACTCTGGGTAATGGACAGCGCTTCTGTGTATTACTGAGTGGGTTTTTTTAGTCAGACCGGGCCAAGAGCTGTTCGAAAGGCTCTGTGCATTGTTTTCTATTACAGAGATGAATACATACCCCCAGCGAAGAAGATGGGGGCAGAGGGGTAGGTAGGCCTCCTGGACGTGGGGTAGGCCTCCTGGACGTGGCAGAGGTAGAGGAAGAAAGGGTAGAGGCAGAGGTGGAGGCAGAGGCAGAGGACGAGGAGTCGGCCGCCCGCCAGGAGGAAGGGGGAGAGACTTGCCGCAAACTGAAGATGGACATGGATGGCAGGACACAGAGGTACAAGATATAATTCCACAACAACCAGTGTTTAGACCAACTCGTACTCCTGGTCCGCAAGTTATTACTGGGTGAAATTATTCCATATTGGATCTCCGATGCAGTTTTACCAAAGGTCCTCAGTAACACAAACAAATTTGGGAGACGCAGGCATGCACATCTTTGGGAAGAACTGACCATGCCAGACATGTTCAGCTATCTATCTCTGATCATTTACATGGGTCTTGTTCACGCACCAGCTCTTACAGACTACTGGCGAAGGGCAGAATTGTATAGCTTTCTGTGGGCTGGGTCAACCATGTCTGGCCATAAATTCAGACGAATCTCCACCAATATCCATCTGTCTGACCCTGATGATGACGTGCTGAATGCAGTTCGAAGAGTTTGACTGCCTTCAGAAGATTAAACCCCTGTACACTGATATCCGGCAAAGCTGCATTTCCAACTTCCAGCCAGGCCAGAACATCCATTCATCCAGCCATTGACGAACGAATGGTCACCTCCCGTGCCAGGATAGGAATCCGGCAATACTGCAAAGATAAGCCATCGAAATGGGGGTACAAATTGTTTGTGCAGACTCACAATCTGGGTACACCTGGGACTTCATTGTTTATGAGGGGAAAAACAAAGCAGGGTCTGGCAGCTTTGACGTAGTGATGGAGTTAGTGTCCTCCCCAGTTTTGGGGACTGGCTTCAAGCTCTTTGTGGACAATTTTTATACAAGCCCAATGCTGTTCCAGCAACTGCTGGATGAGAACAAGATATGGGCATGCGGTACCATTCGCAAACACAGGATCGGGTTCCCAAAAGATACACCTGATGCCAATAACAATCGCCACCCAAGGGGTACGATACGTTGGATACGGGAGGGAAGTCTGCTGTTCGTACAATGGAAAGACACTCGTCTAGTTCGGATGTGTTCCAGCATTCATTAAGCCCACAGCGAAGGCGTGTGTGTGTGTGTGTGTGTGTGTGCGTGCGAGTGTGTGTGTGTGTTCTATTTGGAAATGCCTTTTTTTACACCGTATTTGACTTTTATGCAAATTTACACCATTTTTCTTGATCGCTCTGACGCAGTTGTCAC
>NC_085861.1:51939294-51946794 GCF_034702125.1 Engraulis encrasicolus | reverse complement strand
GCACAGTATCATTGCACTGAAGTTTTACAACAAGTGTCTTCTGAGAAAATAAAAAAGGAAAGAGGAAATAAAAAGCACTATGGGTAGATGAAGGCCAAACTCAGGGCCAGAGTGAAAAGTGTGTGAAATGCTCCTAATATCCTGTAAGAGTGTGTGTGAAACTCAAATACAATATATCCATTCTTTGCCATGTAAAGACAACATCCTTCCTTCTTTTTTTGGTCTTTTTGAATAAAAGAGCGTTTGACAACAAAACACAGACACCTGGCTGGACTCCACAGTAGCCTTGAGAAGGAAAAAAAAGTCATATGACAAATACAGCACTGATATGCTCAAAACATACACAGGAATATTAAAACACACACACACACACACACACACACACACACACACACACGCGCACGCACGCACGCACGCACGCACGCACGCACGCACGCACGCACACACACACACACGCGGAGTGGGTAACACATAAGGAAGTGTTAATAACACGTCAATGTTTTACTGTGTAACTCACAAGTGTAGCGACACTATCTCTGTTTCATGAGTACACTATCTCTGTTTCATAGTCACTATGCTAAAGGGCCATTGAGATAATACCAGCCAGGTGCTGAAAAGCAACGACAGTCACTGATAGCCCGTGATCCTACAGTACACTCCACACACAAATGCATGCATGCACTCCCGCACACATACACACACCACCACCACCACTAAACCCCCACAACACACGTTCCTCCATAATAGTGTTCTCTCATGAATGTGCCTTAAAACCAGGCCCGTTACGTATACTGTAATTATACCGTAGTTGTACGGGTTACCTGTTTTAGACCAAGCATCCAAAGCCACCACACCTGGTCAAACATTTGCTGTAAGGTGTACAGTATCTGCACCCAAAGGAAGTGGTTTGCCACAGGGTTGGGCTGGTAAATCTGGCACACAGGCCATTTTCCCACTGGGCCGACAGTCCTCAGGGGCCCATGCTGTTGTTTTAATTTAGAGACAGTGGCCGATCTTCAATATCGACAGTAAACTGAGTCAATAAGGATATAGTACAAAAAACAGGCTGTCTAATGTAAGTGTAATTTGCTTAGACAAAGCCAAAGATGCCCGACCAGGTTTTTCATCCTAGTTCCGCACTGGTTTGCAGCCTTCCCGTGTTTGGTCAGCAGTCAAGCCCCTAAGCTTCAGCGGTGGGTTACTGAGTAAGTTGCAGTGATTGCAGGTCCAGCCATGCAGCACTGGTTGGCACCATCCCCTAGGAGTCGAGCCCCTAAGCTTCAGTGGTGGGCGTCAGAGATTTCACCAGGCCAGTAACCACCAGCCGTGACTTCAGGTCCTGCGGTAGTGGGGAGGATTGTGGGTAAAGAACAAGAGGATTGTGGGTAAGAACGGGGACAGTAACCACCATTGAGAGTTGGGAAGTCTCGTTGCACTGTGTGGTAGGTGACACATTTCAGTATGTCATGCATGGCTGACAATGGGCCAGATAGTCATATCTGTGTGGTGACACCACACCCTGGGTGTATTTTGGGATCAGACCAGCAAGGTTCTCTTTTTTTCTCTTAACATCTGTGGTAGATATTTTCATTTGAGGTGTACCTGTAGTAAAATGAACGTAGAGTCTTCTGCCAGAATATGTATGTGAATCATTCTATAATTAGGGGTACGTTCAATGTAAAGCAACATCTCAAAATAAATAACAGTATTCCTTTTCAAAAAATAACCTACACATATCCATGGTATATATTAGACAAGACAAGACACTGGCGAAGACAACAGCCGAAATGTTTGTCTGCTTTTCTGCTGCAACGTAAAAAATAAAAAATAAATAATTTAAAAGAAGAAGAAGAAAAGAAGAACCTGAGTGCAATCCACCTCTTCATTTACTGACATTATTCAACTTGGACACTCACTACACGGAAGAGTGCAATGTATCAATTAATACAACATTAAGTTTCCAATCTAATTGTCAAGCTTAATCTTAGATTACTGTTAAAATATATGAAAAAGAACATTTCCATTTTGTCAACCATGTTACAGACAAATGTTATGTCCTATATAAAAAATACTACACATTTGAAAAGACATTTGTTTCAAAGTGCTTACGTTCATTAACAAGCACTTTTAAGTGACAAAAGCATACTCTGACACAACAACAGTGTCATATAACAAATCTGTCATTACAGCTGTCATAGCTGATGAGTAACACAATTGACGGTAACACAGTTGTCATTTCTGCCAATTTTATCGTGTTATGCTTAGTGCAGACCTCAGAGCTTTCACCACAACACCTTAATCAAATGTATATTTTAACTTTATCTGTATGTCTGTAAATATAGTTTCTAAATCTGGCTCTTAAGAATATGTTGATAACACAGTTGATAGACAATACCCTCTCTAGGACTGTACAACAGTATTGATGAAAATATTGAAGAGCACTCAAATACGGTGGCCCCGTGGGACAAGCACTTTTTACATAGGGCCTATTACAACGCACATTAACATGTGTGAAAACAAAACTACACTTGCATTACACACTTACATCTTTAGAACACTAATCCCAAAAATGTGTCCTGCTCGACCCTACACGCGGAAATCTAACTCCAAGGTTTTTGTAGAAGTTGGCAACCCTGCCCTATTTCATAAAACACACTAACAAATGTAAGAAACCCACTAGGTCTTCATATGAAATTATGAAGTAAACTGTGTTAAGTCACTATGTTAAGTCACTTATAGGGCCTACCGCAGTTTTGGAATACCCATTGATCGGCATTCAAATATCACAGCAAGTGTAAGGGATTGTCAGCATGACAAGCAGCGCATTCGTCAAGTCCTCATTCGTTTACTATTGGCTTTATAGAGCTCATTATCATCGCCATTAACCTCCCAGTGTTTCATGTGTGGACTTGTACAATGTGGAGAATAGTGTGTATAAGCAAACACAACAAATTACGGCGTGCCATGTGGAAACCGACAGAAACGAACAGAGGGGGAGGGTGGAAAAAAAAAGAAAGAAAGAAAAAGAAAAACTGCCGTCTCCAAAACATCATACAACTTTTCACATACTTTCACTCGGGGTGTTTTTCCCTCCAAGCCGCCACCGCAGTGTTCAGGCACAGCGCCACCAGTTTCAGTGCGACCCTGCTCTCCAGGAAGCAATAAAAAGAAGTCTGCAGCAGCACAACAAATGGACGTGAAGCACACAGACATATACTGTACATTGTATCGGAGAGAGTAGCTCGTTTTGGTTCATCTACCAAACATTCATTCTCTTTCCTCCTTCTTTCTCGTCGTCTTGGCTCCTTCTCCTCATCTTCTTTCTCTATCACCCACTCTTCCCACCCACCCGCTTCCCCTCTTCTCGCTCTCCTCGTCCTCTCTCTCTCTCTCTCTCTCTCTCTCTCTCTCTCTCTCTCTCTCTCTCCTTCTTGAGCTCTCTCTCCCTCTCCCTTACTCCCTCTCCCTCTCTCTCTCTGGCGACTAATAAACAGGTCTATAAATAACATCAGAGCTTTGCAAAAACAGGGGGAAACTTTTTGTTGTGGTTTTCTTTTTCTTTTTTCTGTTTTGTTTTGTCGCTGGAGGATCCTGCAGACACACAAACATCCAGGCCAGTAATTAGTGTCTGTGTGGCGGGGTTGAGGAGACTTGGGGCGGCGGGGGCCACAAAGCGGTCAGAGTGTTAACTTTACCCCCGCGAAAAAAAACCTTAACAAAGCCCCCCCTCTCCATGGCCAATACCACCAACACTACTACTACTGCTACAGTACCACCGCCACTCTGCCTCCACTCCCCAAATAAGAGGTAAGCGGGGTGGATGGATGGATGGATTGATGCCGAGTGGTGTTTTACAGAGGCCCCTGGGTGAAAATAACGTTTTAATTGGTGTTACAGACAAAGAGCTCTGGCGAAGAGCATGGACTTTTGGCTGTCACTTCTCTCGTTTTTTTGTAGGCTAGCCACAATTGTCACTGGGTAAACTATTTATGCTCTCCAAAGATGCAGAAAATGATCGTTAAGATGAACATCTGTGCAGACGGGTTGGCTTTTTTCCGTGTCTGAACGAGGGGGCCACGGCTGGGTCTTAGTGGGAGGGCGAGAGGGAGGTAGGGAAGGAGGGAAACTCGGGGAAAGTTTCTCGGCTGAGTGCGGCTGTGCCCTCACGAAGAAACCCTCGGTTAGTTCTTACTCTTTTTTTTCTTCCTCTGTTGTTTACCAAATAAAAAACCTCCTACATGCTGTAGACATGACAGACACAATAGTTTATAATTTGAAGGCACTGATGCCACACACATGTTTCCCATGCATGCTTCTCTGGAGGTCTCTCTTTTTATGCTACAGTTCTTTATTCAGTATCTGCAGTTTTTTTGTTTAATTCTCAAGTCATGCTGCACTTTGGATGTATCTATTGGTGGGTAATGTCCTTTTATTTCAAGATTTCAAGATTTTTATTTGTCATGTGCTTCCTTGTGCAAGCACAATTGGCGGTGAAATGGGGATTGCAACTGCTCTGTGCTGTATTGGATGGTAAAAAATAAAAAATAAAAATAATAAAATAAAATAAAAAATAATTTAAAATTGTTATTGTCTTAATCATTATTTTATCTGTGACCCATCAACATTCAAAAAAAATCTTTTACGATTTCATTGACGATTAGACAGTGTGAGAGGTGGACAGGAAGCGAATGAGGAGAGATATGGGGAAGGGTCGGCAAATGACCCTGGCCGGTAATCAAACCCGGGCCGGCTGCATGGCAGACGAGTGCCCCACTGATTGGCCACGGCAGGGCCCATTCAACAATTTCACAAAACTTTTAGTTTGGACCACTGATGCAAATAAAGCCTCTAAAATCTATGGTAATCAAAATATGCAATAGCTTACACAAGTAAACCATGTTATGTCAACACTTGACAATGCAACATGGTCCTAGACAGGGATTCTTTCTTGCAGATATCAATCACAGTTATCAACATGCAATCCTGACCTTCTTCCTCGTCGATTTGTAATACTGATGTCGAAACAGCTTGATTGCGCTAGACATCGAATACACGAGAAAGTAGTGTGTCCAGATTCACAGGACATTGGGCAATAGCGTGATATCATGACAACATCAGTAAAGGGGCTTCCCAGTAAGACATTCTTTACCAATTTCACAAACAGATGTGCGTATGTACGTATGTATTGATTCATTGTGGTGAGGGTTTTTTTCCTCAGGTGTCTCTTGTGTGTGAAAATTGTATGAAATGTATGTGCAGTGAGTTTCCACCTTGAAAATGTATGGCAATTTGATTCCTTCTCGCTATCCCTCTCACAAAAAGCCAAAGGATTCTGATAAAATAAGATAAATGGCTCAAATAATTGACAGACAAAGGAACACACAGGCATATACATGATGGCAGGTTACCTAAATAAAAAACCATCAGAGAAAGCCAGATTGTACGGTAATGCTATTCTATTTTAATACTGTACATGCATACATACATACATACATACATACATACATACATACATACATACATACATACATACATACATACATACATACATACATACATACATACATACATACATACATACATACATACATACATACATACATACATACATACATACATACATACATACATACAAAGGTCTACATTTTCCTTCTAAAATATACAAGAAACAATTAATGGTTCATTGAACACATGAAATACTTACAGTAGGCTATTCACACTCTCCACTTGCTGTGTACTGTATATGCATATGATAAACAGTCACAATGATTGTAATCGGAAGCAATATTCCCTTAATTCATGAGAGACTTCAAAACAAAGAATGGTTTCACTCCATGTGTGAAAATCACATCAATCAGCCAGCTCTCCATATTATATAATATATTATATAAGAGAGCATTCTCTTTGATCTGAAAGATGGTAAAGAGAATGAGAACATGCAGGCCTGCTTTAATGCCCACAAGAGTAGGATGATCTCTCACACTTAAAGAAACCAACAAAGGCTTTTGAGGCACAAAATAATGCTTTGAGAGTGCATCATACCATCAGCAGCATGAGTCAAAGCTAGAATAAAAATAAGCCAGAAAAACGATCCCAAAGGATGCTAATGAAGGAAACAGTGAGGGAATGACTGTGGAGAGAAAGCATATGCCTCCACAACCTCACTCTTCATCAACCAATAGGGGGGAGTGAGAAAGTCCCACTTATGTCTGATTAGTCACTATAGAAGAGCTTTAAACTGGGCTGTTTTCTGCTAAAGTACCATAACAGATTGATTTATTTCAACAACCGCCTTAAGCTTGGTTTGTGGTAGTGGAATTTGACATGTTGTCAATCAGTTATTTAAAAATATTCCAAATTAGCCTATACAGTTGTGTTAAAAATTATTCAACCCCCACTGAAAGAGTTTTAGCCAGCTTGACACTCGATTTGTATTTGGTTTGTAGTCAGATCAAAGAAGGAGTTGTAAAGTAAACAAATGCAACTTAAATTGCAGCAATACTTCTGGTGATATTCCAACCAATACCCTTTCAGTGTTTACAACATTCTAACAATTATTCAACCCATTAGTCATGTAACATACATCCTTACTACTTACTAACAACCTCCTTTTATGTGAAACATTGCTTAAAACACGTATTTGCAACGATACACAGGAACTTTAGCCCATTTCTTGTAAGCAGAAGTCTCCGGATCACTTTCTGGGCCTTCTCCTGGTCCTACCACATATTTTCAATTTGGTTTACGGCAGGTGAATATGATGGCCTCTCCAGAATGTTCCAACCTTTCATCTGCAGCCAAAGAACGGTAGATTTGATGGGATGCTTGGGGTGGGTGCGCTTTTTGAATGTCCACCATCTTTAAAGGCTCAGGTGTGTGACTGACTGCATGACATTTACACTCATGGATCTCCTGGCAGTTAACAGAATCCATGATACCCTCCACATGGTTTCCTGCACCTGAAGAAGCAAAACAATGCCTGAGCATGACTTACCCCCCACCATGATTCACAGTAAAAAAAGGTGTTATTTTCTTCTTACGCTTTCTTCTTTCTCCTTCAGACAACATTGTTGATCCATAGACCCAAAGAGCTCCAGGTTTGTTTTGTATCACTAAAAACAATTGTTTCAACTGTGCCTTTAACGTTTAACTCGTGAATAATGCTTCCCATAATAATACTTGAAATCTATATGTCATGTGCACTGTTTTTGTATCCATAACTGATACTAATTTTGACCATTCCCTGAACTTCAGACGTTACAGGACTGTGCCAGATACCAGAAGGAGCTGACTATCACAGTCCTTTCAAACTGCTCCATTGCAGTTCATCATTGTTCTGTTCACATCTACTTTCAATACCTGATTGAATATACTTGATTTCAGCCTCTGTCCTAAAGAGCTGTAATCTTTAAGGGTTGAATAATTGTGCCAATGAAGAAATCACAAAAAGCACATTTAATAGTACATTTTAAAAAAAAATGTTGCATTTACTGTAGCTAA
>NC_085861.1:51564294-51574294 GCF_034702125.1 Engraulis encrasicolus | reverse complement strand
TGTGTGTGTGTGTGTGTGTGTGTGTGTGTGTGTGTGTGTGTGTGTGCGTGCGTGTGTGTACAAAGCATGGCAAGATAATGTTGTAGTGTGCAGTATGTGAAGCACTGCAGTTTTGTTTGGAAGCAAAGCACTATTAACAGGTGAATTCATCCTGCTATCAGAAAATGGTAACTAGGCCACATGTGAAGGTGTTGCGGTTATTGCAAAATTGTTCCTAGTTCTCTGGTAACTAGATGATACACATGAACATCACATGATGATGCACATGAACGTCCTACTTCTTTTGCTGCCTCTTGGTCAGGACGGCATTGAAAAAAGAGGCTTTGAATCTCAACAGGACTTGGCTAAAACAAAGGTTCAAAACATGACCCAACAGAGCAGCAAGCAGCCTCATAGAACAGGTGGCAGTCTATCTAAAAGGCTCGCATTCAGAGCTGAGAGCAAACCTACACCCTAACATGCTGCCATTTTCTCCTACTTATATGTGGCCACACCCCAAGCCTTCCAGACGAGCACATAATCATGTGCGACAGGCACGCAGTGAGACAGGTAGTGTACAAAGGCCCCCAATGCACAGTTACTACAGGGACTAAATATGCAGGATTTGTGTGGTGGTGCGTCAGATGTTTAGTCAGTCTGTGCTGGGTGATAGGCTATGATGTACAACCATGGATAAAGCACATGCTTCATGTCATGCATTTCTGTTTCACATTTGATCCTCTACGGTCATTAAAAAGCATGCCTATGAAGGCATTAACATTGGCTTTCATGCATGTTCTTGTGTCAGTACAGTAGGATAGCCAAACTGCATTGGTTAAAATGTTGGCCTTTATATCGCTGGCCCAACTCCAAGATGTAGAATTTGACATAATGCCTCTGAACCTGCTTACATAGGGTGTTTTTCAGCTGCTAAATAGATGAGATTTCTTCTGTAAATTATTTTCCATCACTGTGTTTAAAAATCCATACGGAAAACAAGGAGGCCTACGTTTTTTTTTTTGTATTATTATTATTTTCTGATTTTGATCACAATGTCAGAATTGTGCATTGTATAGCTCTTAAATGACAAGTCCACCCTTTTTTATTTTTAAATATTTTGAATATATTTCCAAGTATTACACATGAATGTGTGTATAATTTCTTCTCAATGTGTTCAGTGCTTCAGATTTATTACTATTAGAATTATTAGCATAGCTTAGCATAAGCACTGGAAGTAAATTATACCATTAGAATCAGGTCGCAAGTGATCACTGGACGGAATTAAATATCTATTTTGCACTCTAGTGAATTTTACATTAATTTTTAAGTGGTTTAAGTACATTTGATGTTGTTTTATGTGGTACTTCTTCCATTGTTGATATGGCCATACTGTTAAGGCAATGCAAACACATAGAGAAAAAAATCTTTGTATTCTCATATTTTACCAGGGCTTAACTACATATCAACTATTTCCTGAAATGAGGTGGATTTTTCCTTTCATAACCATGGTGTTACCGGAGTTCATTATTTAAAGCTAACGAAATATTGTGGCAAAGGCATGGTTAAACTATATTAGTCATTCAGCCAAAATGGACAGAAATTGGTGGGAAAGTCACATTTTGACATCCATCTCTCTCTCTCTCTCTCTCTCTCTCTCTCTCTCTCTCTCTCTCTCTCTCTCTCTCTCTCTCTCTCTCTCTCTCTCTCTCTCTCTCTCTCTCTCTCTCACACACACACACACACACACAGTCCAATCTTTAAGATGCTCTACATAAGTGTATACATTTACACAAACAATCATGCCACATGCCAACACATGCACACACACACACGCACACTTCAGACAGTGTGGCCTTACTGCATTTTGCCCTGTCCTCATATCCCTGACAGTGTTCAGCTGTACAGTGCTCATAGAAAGCAAGAATATATGAAACAATTACAAAAAAAACAGTCTGACACGTACCTGTATAACGGCAGAGCTATGAAACCAACGGTTGGTGTTTGAACCATAGACATGTACAGTTAACTGCAAGTAATGACCATCACAGTCGCCGTGCTTCAATCAAGTCATCAGTCTTGTCTTCAATCGTGCTAATGGCACAAACACACCAAAAGCGACTAGAACGACAACGACGACGGAAGTAATTGACTTTGTATGCTGGCGACAGAAGAGACAAAAGCGATTTGGGCAACAAGAGGCGGTTTGAGCAACTTGATTGACAGTTTGTAGTTGAACTTCTGTGAATATTATGCTAATTAGCAATGATGCGGTTCAGCGACAGCCATCGCAGCCAATTGAATTGTCGGAATATTTGCATTCTGCTTTTAACGGTCATACGCTGTCGCTTTTATAGCTTGTGCCGCGCTTGCCATAAAGACAGTCCAGTAACTCTTTGTAGCTATGGTCTCTTCTGGTGTGTTTGCAGGCTAAGTATTCCGTCAATTTCAAGTCTTGTTACACACGGACTGAGCATTGTGATTGAAGGACAGGTTTTGCGTCCTTTTGCTTACAGTATCTCCAACAGAACAGTGCTAGATCAACTCACCCGGTAAAAATATGTTCTCCCACCAGGCAGGAACTGCTATTTGAAACCTACAAAAGGATTCATATGTTGGGGGCACAGTAGCACATGGGCTGGGATGCGCATGTCGACCAGGGCTCGGGATCCGGCCTGGGTCCTTTGCCGGCCCTGCCCCATCTCTCTCTCCCCACTCTCTTCCTTTCATACTCCCGACTGTCCTATCTGCAATAAAGACACAGAAGCCCTTAAAAATAATGAATATGTGGACTACATAGCCTACCATGTGGCATATACTACAAAAGTGGACCATTTAAAAAATATATATATACAGTATATTAAATCTACAGATTTATGAAATGGTTTTACTTCTAAACTCTACTTAAATATTTCTTTTTTTCCTCTGGGTGTGCTGCTCCCGATACTGCAGGGGTCAGATGACCGCCTGACTCCCTTAGCTGTCCACGCCTCCTCCCCTCTCCCCCTTCTCCTCCTCCCCTCTCCCCCTTCTCCTCCACCGCTCTCCTCCCTCTCTCCCCTCTCCTCCCTCCCTCTCTCTGTCTGTCCTCCCTCCCTGTTGAAACAGCTATTTTTTTGCTTGCTTAATGCCCTGAGTCCAGAAGATTCTGTGAGGTTAAGTGTTTCTCGTGCCTCCGTCGGCAGTCTGAGAAAAGGGAAGTGTTTGTGCTGCCAATGAGAGGCACAGTGTGTGTGTGTGTGTGTGTGTGTGTGTGTGTGTGTGTGTGTGTGTGTGTGTGTGTGTGTGTGTGTGTGTGTGTGTGTGTGTGTGTGTGTGTGTGTGTGTGTGTGTGTGTGTGTGTGTGTGTGTGTGTGTGTGTACCCGTGACCCTGTTTGTGCATCGATCAATTTTTAGTGGTGTGAATGAGACCGCCATGTGCACACCAACACACAGACACAAGCACACACACACACACACACACACACACACACACACACACACACACACACACACACACACACACACACACACACACACACACACACACACACACACACACACACACGCACACGCACACGCGCACGCACACAAATTCCTCTAAATCTCCTGACTCTCAGACTAGCCTTTGTCTGATTCTTTGGAAGCGATGACATTTCTGCTGTTGGTATGTCCAGCATTATATGAAATGAGTTACATGCCACACAAGGGATGGTCTGATTCCACCATCATTTTGCGGCTCGCCTGGTATTCCAAAGGGAGAAAACAAAAAGCTATCTGGTCGTATGTCTGCAACTATTTCGGCCGTAAAATGATGCATTGAAAAAAGACATGACGAGGACAACGGAACCGAATAAACCTCGGTGAAGAGTTTTCACCCTCCCAACTTTACTGTCTGCAGGGGCAGGCAGGCAGGCAGGCAGGCAGGCGTGGAGGCAGTCGGGGAGGCAGGCAGGCAGGCGGGGAGGCAGTCGTGCAGGTGGGGAGGCAGGCGGTGCCGGGTGAAAGCAGCAGAGCAGGAGTGGACTACCAACAGCAGTATGGCGCTCTGGTGGTACGCACGCACGCACGCACACGCACATGCACGCACACACACACACGAGGACAGACAACAAGGGTGGGGTACGACGGAAGACTCCTTGATGCCAGTAGCTATTTTATCGTGCCACGGTATAGTGCCAGTGCCAGTATAGTATACCATAGTATAGTACAGTATAGAACAGTATACCGGTAGTATAATAGTGATAGTATAGTATAGTATAGTATAGTATACTAGTGTATAGTAGTGTATAGTAGTGTATAGTATAGCTTACTGTAGTAGTATAGTAGGGTATGTGCACAGTATAGTATAGCTTAGTATAGTATAGCATAGCATAGTATAGTATAGTATAGTATAGGATAGCATAGTATAGTATAATGATTGGGGCTGTCATGCCTCTATCAGCATGGCGGAAATCCCCCACTGCAGAGCAGCTGATATCCAGAACACACAGACATACAGTACACTAAGAACACACAGACATACAGTACACTAAGAACACACAGACATACAGCACACTAAGAACACACAGACATACAGCCCATAAAGACCGAAGGTGTGTATGCATGCCGCTAGGTGCATGGCACTAGGTGTCTGGCTCCATGTCTATGAGCATGTGTGTGTATGTGTAAGTGTGTGTGTGTGAGTGTGTATGATCTCCCATTAGACTTACCCTCGAACTGCCCCCCGAAGTCTCATGGTGCCGACTTGCAAAGCAGAGATGATGAAGGTGGTCAAACCTGGCGCCTGTCAGGCATCAAGAAATGTACTGACTTGGAATGAAGGGAAAAGCGTTTTCTCTCTCTTCTCTTCTGATTCCTACCTACTATATCGCTCCACTTTCTGTCAGTCTCTCTCTCTCTCTCCCTATCTCTCTGTCTGCCTGTGCCTATACTCACAACTACACACTACACTACACTACACAGCCCTCCAGGAGAATCATATCATTCTCTCTTTCTCCACTGGCACAGAGAACGGCGAAGGCACATGGGAGGGGTGGTTTTGTAATCTGCAAGGCCGTACCACCGGAGACAGTGAAGCCAGTGATGGGGGCGGCCGGGTGGTGGAGGGGGAGGGGGGTGGCGGAGGATGGAGATGGGGATGCTGCCTTTACTGCTTCCCGTGCAGCCATACGTATATACCTTGGGCAACATCCCTCTGTCTGCCGTGCATTTGGTCTCTCCCTCTCTCCTCTCCTCTCCTCTCTCCGGCACGCCGCCTGCTCATTGGAGCCCCCGCGCTCGCCTTGCCTTCCGAGCAGCTGAAGAACCTGAGCGAGAGAGAGAGAGAGAGAGAGAGAGAGAGAGAGAGAGAGAGAGAGAGAGAGAGAGAGAGAGAGAGAGTGAGTGAGTAAGAGAGAGAGAGAGAGAGAGAGAGAGAGAGAGAGAGAGTGAGAGTGAGAGTGAGAGAGAGTGAGAGTATTTTCATATGCGTTCTCTCACCCATTATTACTACTAACATAAACGCAGATCACACAGAAACACAGATCACACAGAATCGATGTAATGAAAGATTTTGAATACACAAAGAGAGAGAGAGAGAGAGAGAGAGAGGGAGAGAGGAAAAAAGAGAGAGGAAAAAAGAGAGAGAAAGAGAGAGACTATTTTCATATGGATTTTCTCACCCATTATTACTAACATAAACACAGAATCGATGTATTGAAAGATAATACATACAGAGAGAGAGGGGGAGGAAAGGAGAAATTAAAAGATAAACGCTGAAGATAGGGATTGTCAACGCATATACAGTACCTGTATATGCATATCCACATGAGTAGGTGGTGTGTGTGTGTGTGTGTGTGTGTGTGTGTGTGTGTGTGTGTGTGTGTGTGTGTGTGTGTGTGTGTGTGTGTGTGTGTGTGTGTGTGTGTGTGTGTGTGTGTGTGTGTGTATATGTGTGTGTGCACGCGCGCATATGTGCGTGTGCTTGTATGTGCATTCCATGCATGTATGTGTGTAACCATGCATCTCATAACGCTCATAACTGATGTCTGCTGAACAATGATGTGCAGCCTGAATGTCTATCTGAAATGAAACGCGCTCATTGCTCCATATGCCCCCACTGTGATTCAAATACAGCATTATAATGGACTGTCGTCTGCCAGTAGGCAACAGCCATAGGACTGCCTTGCCTGTCAGGGCTCGGGAAGCTGATTAGCTAGCAACATCGGACTTTGATGGAAAATTGCAGTGAGCATAAAAATGTACACGGTGGTCACGAGTGCTTGAAAGACGCTGCACGAGAGAGAGAGCGAGAGCAAGAGCGAGAGCGAGACAGACAGACAGGGAGAGAGAGAGAGAGAGAGAGAGAGAGAGAGTCAGACAGAGATACAGAGAGAGACAGAGAGACTTTCTGTGTGTCTGTGTTTGTGTCTGTAAGAGAGGATGTATGCTCATGTCTGAGCATGTACTATGTATCAGTGCTATGGGGGTGGGGTGAGGGGGCAACAGAGCCATTAAAACAGGAAGAGAGATACAGGAAGTGGTGGGCTAAAAGGGACCCTGTATGTATTCCTCCTTTTATTGATCGCTCCTGATCATCTGACAGCAGTGGGATTTAAATAGAGCAGGCTTACTGGAGGCTCTCTAGACTTCTCGTTCAACAAAAAAGACATGCCATTTTATGTCTCTCACAATAAAACGTCTTGTTGTCTTGGAAAGCTAAATAATAGCAAGTATGTAACAATTACATTACCGTAATAACATTACATGCAATGTCTTTCCATTAAACTTGTATTTTTAAAAAAGTAAAAACGTCTCAGATTGTCTAATAATGGTGCCAAGATGGAGGCATACTGCCGTTGGACACCATTTTTTTCCTACACTTTCGAACGGGTGGACACATTTTCTCCAAATCTTGTAAAAACAGTACATTTTGGAGGACAACAGATTCAAGATGACAAAACAGAAGTCTAATTACAAGTATTACATCATGGATGAATAACAGGAAACGTGCAATATGAACAGAAGCTGACATCTACATGTTCAGGGAACATTTAGGAAGACCATTGGAGAACATTGTAGAGACATATTTTTTGCTTTCTGGGTTATCTATGTTTCACCTTAATGTGGTATCTCCAACACCACAGTTCTAGTCACAGTTTCTTAAGCAAAAATATGACTATATTTATTTGGATATATTTTATGTACTGTATTGGCTCTGTGGGGAGGGTTCAGGTACAGCCACATCACAGCTGAAAGCCGCCCTCATACATACAGCAGAGCCAAAAACTGTCTGAGAGCTGAAGTGAATACTCGAGTGAGCAGTGAACACTGTGGCTCCCTAATCAAATATTTCAGCCCTCACTAAAAGACAGAACAAAATTTACAGACCAAAGATGCATTTGCGCACTCCCTCTCTCTGGTGTGTGTGTGTGTGTGTGTGTGTGTGTGTGTGTGTGTGTGTGTGTGTGTGTGTGTGTGTGTGTGTGTGTGTGTGTGTGTGTGTGTGTGTGTGTGTGTGTGTGTGTGTGTGTGTGTGTGTGTGTGTGTGTGTGTGTGTGTGTGTGTGTGTGTGTGTGTGTGTGTGTTTAAAAGCTCCTGGCACCAGCTCATGCACTTGCGATGCATCACTGCCCACTCTCTGGTGCTGGAACCACACAGCTGTTCCAGACCTGCTTTGAACTCAATGTGCACGTCTGCGGGCATGCGTGTGTGCGTGAACCAAGTGCATGCCATACGTGTTGTGTTTTGTTTTAAGAAAGACAGAGGGACAGAGAGGCTCTCTGTGAGCTGATGCTGTGTGAGACGCAGACAGCCTATTGTCAAGTCTGTATCTCTCTCTCTCTGTCTCTTTGTGTGTCTCTGTGTGTGAAGGTGCTGGCTGCTGGCATGTCTATTTATAAAGCTTCATTTGGCTTCAGAGCTGCAACAAGATAGGGGTGGGGTGTGTGTGTGTGTGTGGGGGGGGGGGGGGGGTACTGCAGTCCAGCTGGACAGTAGGCTGCATTCGTACATTATCATCATCAGGTGTAACTGGTCCCTCAAATATACAGTACAGCATGACTTTGATACATCCAGTGAACATTTGGTCTAGTTCTTTTTTTGCAAATCATTATTTGCCAAATAGCAATTGTGGATAGCAGTAGGCTGCCATAATAAATCAATAAAACATTTCAAAACCTCAGAATTATGAGCACTGTTTGTTTGTAAAATCTCTCATCAATTACCTACAATGCTGCTGAGCGGAAAGTGTTTTGATCCTACTCAGTCAAAAAGTCATAAAACAAGTAGTAAAAAGAGCAAATATTATATTTTTTTGGAAAATAGGTATGAAAATGCAGTAGGAATTTCTGATGGGCATAAGGGCCTACATTGACCTTCCATAATGTGGCAGCCATTTGGATGACCCCAGTGAACCCCCTTTCAGGTGTTTGTCAGCCAGTGAACGAGACTGCATGTGTGCTGGACTGTCTCAGATAGAGTACATGCCAGTTTTAAACATGGCAAGCCTAATTTCCCTAAATGTGGTGTGTTCACCTACCATGCAAGGGACAAGATACCAGTACCACCAACCACAGAGGTCACTGTTCCTTGAACTCAGAGGGATGACTGTCCTCAGATGAAAACTTGGGATGTGTCACTGGTCTAACAATACAGATAACAATACCAAACTCTATATCATGCCACACTGAATAGCTTTACCATGTTTTCAATCAGAATCCATAAAATTCAATTCCAATTTCCAAGCAATCAATCTCAGAGGTCTACCATCTCAAAATATTAGTAATGTATAAGAGAATGTCAACTGGACTTCGCCCACCCTGATAGCACTGTTAGTACATTAGATTTTCGGTGCTTGGCCAAAAGGCTACACGCCCCACCCCTTCTGCTCTCATCTCAGACTGTGCCAACGTCTCATGTGCCAGCATGAGTCAGTGCTTTTTGGCTGCACTGAACGACTGCCACGCAGTAAGTCCTGCAGTGTTGATTCAGCACTGAGAGAGCTAGGCCAACACAATGAGTGCTAAATTTGACTCTCTGAGTGTTGGATTAGCAATATAAAATTTACTGATGAGTCAGTGCTTTTTTTGGCTGCACTGACTGCCGTGGCGTGTGCCACCACTTCCCCCTTCCCCCTCATAGCAAGATTGCGTTCCATTTCCCAGAAAAAAAAAACATTCACTCCAACCCCACCAACAACTCACCCATGACTGACACTGCCCCTTTTTGCGGTCCTCTGATGCTGGTTACACTTAACACAAGGGCGTCTGCCATCAGTCAGACCCACTGGCAGTCTATTTTGCGATTTAGCATTCCTGTGATGTACATTAAGGTTTAGCAAAATAAACAGTAAATTGATACTTGTCAGTTTTAAGTCCCAGCAAAACTCCATTGACTTGGTGGCATTTCCCACTACCACCAACAGTTAACTTCAGATACCAACTAGGGTGTGGCTTTGGTCATTCAATAAAATATTGGTGTGTGTGTGTGTGTGTAATGACAATGTTTTTTGTTGTTTTAATCTCATCAAAAATCAGTCCAAAAGACTGCAGCATAGCAACATGATACAGAGACTTAAAACCCCTCTCTTAAAAGCTGTTGTTATTGATGGGTGTATATTTCTTAGTGTGGCTTTTAGTCTCTATACTACACCCCACTGCTAAACTTTGTCATCTGCTTTGATTGCGATTAAAATGTTTTCCTTTCTCCGTGGTGGGGGTGAGGTGGTGGAAAGGACACATCTTTGGCAAAACGCGACTTCTGGTAAAAAACATAGAAAAAAGTACATAGAGAAGGAGATTTTGTTTTCTCCTGCCGCGCTACTGCACCCTCCTATACCCTTCTGGGAAGTGGAAGCCCATCACTGCAGCAGTCAGATTAGAGGAAAACGCTGAGTAACCCACAGCCTGCCATCAGGCCTCCATGCCAGAGTTTGTCGCCGTGCCAGAGTCTGTCTCGCTGTGCCAGTCCCTCCTTCTCTCACCCTTTGGCATGGGCGGGGCTGGGGGATACACACACTCTCTCTCTCTCTCTCTCTCTCTCTCTCTCTCTCTCTCTGGTTGG
>NC_085861.1:51214294-51226794 GCF_034702125.1 Engraulis encrasicolus | reverse complement strand
ATTTGATATTATATCACAGCAGGCGAAAATTGCTGTCAGATTGTAACCCTTATGGCTGTGTGTGTGTGTGTGTGTGTGTGTGTGTGTGTGTGTGTGTGTGTGTGTGTGTGTGTGTGTGTGTGTGTGTGTGTGTGTGTGTGTGTGTGTGTGTGTATTTTGTGAAGGATGTCAGATTATACCCTCTATGGCTTCATACTGTAACCTGTGGTAGGTATACACGGTAAAACATTCCAGCCAGTCAAATGTAAAGGAGTAAGTTGCCCCGCTGCCTTAGGTTTTTAAGTGAACTCAACTTGAGAAAGCCTCGAGTTGAGTTAAGCCTTGAGTTGAGTTAATTTACAAACGCAAGGCAGCAGGGCAACTTACCTTTTTACATTTAACTTGCTGCAATGTTTTACAGTGTAGGCAGGGCTTTATGAATGGAATAGGGACATTTGCATTTCATTGCATTTGATCCCATTCAACACACAGTCAACACCTTTCCTGTGCGTAGCCTCTTAGAGCAGATCTGGTCGCCGGCGGGTCTTTTCACTATTTCAAGAAAATACTCAACTGCATCATAACAACATTTCTATGACATTACCAAGAGCAGATTAAGTCATAGCCATTACAATTTTGGTGACAGTAAGGTTATTTGTCCTGGATTTTAGAAGAATAGACAAACAGACAGGTGAGACACAGGGTCAGCAGCAGAGCCGCGCCCCCTTTTATTTACAGAAACAACGTTTCGGCCAGTGTGGCTTTTCTCATGTTTTTTTGTAGTAGAGCGGCTACAGGGAAAATCGTGCAAATTATGATACAAGCGTGAAATTCGGCAGGTATGTGCTCAAGACCCATTCAATCAAATCTACCCGATTGGCCACTTTTAATGGCGGCCATTTTCCAAGATGGCCACCAAAAAAGACCCCAGAAATTGATTTATTGCATAGAATTGACGTAGAAAATTATGATACAAGCATGAAATTCAACATGTATGTGCTAAAGACCAATACGATCAAATCCACCTGATTGGCCACTTGAAATGGGAGCCATTTTCCAAGATGGCCGCCAAAAAAGACCCCAGAAATTGATTTATTACATAGAATTGACCTAGAAAATTATGATACAAGCATGAAATTCAACATGTATGTGCTTAAGACCAATACGATCAAATCTACCTGATTGGCCACTTGAAATGGCGGCCATTTTCCAAGATGGCCGCAAAAAAAGACTCCAGAAATTGATTTATTTCGTAGAATTGACCTAGAAAACTATGATACAAGCATGCAATTCAATATGTATGTAGTTACGACCAATACGATCAAATCTACCTGATTGGCCACTTGAAATGGTGGCCATTTTCCAAGATGGCCACCAAAAAAGACCCAAGAAAATGATTTATTGCATAGAATTGACCTAGAAAATTATGATACAAGCATGAAATTCAACATGTATGTGCTTACGACCAATACAATCAGATCTACCTGATTGGCTACTTGAAATGGTGGCCATTTTCCAAGATGACTGCCAAAAAAGACCTCAGAAATTGATTTGTTGCACAGAATTGAGAAAGGAAATTATGATACAATCAAGAAATTTGACCATTATGTGCTTAAGACCAACACAATACATTCTAAGGGATTTCCCAGTTTAAATGACTGCCATTTTCCAAGATGGCTGACAAAAATACCATAGAACAAATGGATTTGTTGCACAGGATTGATCAAGCAAGTTATTAAACAAGCATCAATTTAGGCATCAATGTGCAAAAAACAACAATACAATCAAATTGACCTGACTCAACACTTGAAATTGAAGCCATTTTACAATATGGCTGCTAAAACACTGAATTTAGCCCAGAAGTGAGCAAGAAAATGATGATACAATCAAAATGATATAATCAAATCCCCTCATTTGCAATTTGAAAATGTAACATGGCAGCCTTTTTTAAAGATGGCCATCAAAGAAGACACTAGAACTTCATTAATTGCAATTAATCTACCAGATGTGGCCCAAATAAACAATCACTATGTTTGAATTTCCAATGAATTCATCATAGAAGGAAACATAATCAAGCAGAAAGGCACATAACTATAGGTTACCAAGGGTAACCCCGGTTCTCTGAACGAGACATCTCACTATGGGTAACGCCCTTTGCGTGGCCATTTGCCAAAACTTGCTTTAAATCATGCCGTCAGACCAATGAGCTGCGCAGATGGGGATCAGGTGTGCCCAGGTGTGCCGGGCTCTGATCTTCAATCTGAGACAACTAACCTTTGAGCTTGTGGGTGAGTGTGGCAATCTGGCGAGATGTCTCGTTCATCTCCCTCAGAGAACCAGGGTTGCCCTCGGTGACCTATAGTTCTCTTTCGGTTGAATCACTCGACATCTTACTATGGGTATTGAAAAACTCCTGATTGCGTTGCCAGTTACCTAGAATGCGCAAGCAAAAGCCTGGCCGCAGCACAGACCCTTCCTGCCGATGCCCAGAGCTGTTGAAGGCGGAGCGATAAGCGACACGGCTCGCCCAACAGCCGCCCAAGGGCCCAGGGGCCAGGGGCAAGAGCTGCACCCGAAGGGTGCACTTGGAAGAGCAGGGGAGGCAAGCACCTAATACCTCCAGACAGACACCAACCATGGGGAAAGTTGATACCAGTACCAACCTAGGGGTTAGGCAGGCACTTGACACCATCATTAGAGCAGGCACACCGCCCAGACTCGGCCTACAGGTGTCAATAAAATGTTTAGAGGGCAGATCCCGGCAACGCTAGCGGGGGAACAAGAAAGAGGCGCAGTCTTTGTTCCAAACCCGGAGGGGGAAGAGGGGTCCAGCGTCCAGACATCCAATACCACGGAAAGCACACAGTGGAGGGAACTCAGGGCACGGAAACCACCCGTCTGAGTGTAACCGATGTGCAAGTGGAGCCCACAGAGGTATAGCGAGGCCCCCAATATCAAGAGGTATTCCCCAATGGAAAACCAGGCCTTGGCACAAGGGGGAATATCCAGCATGTTCAGTACACAACACCTGCAGGTGCAACTGAGAGGCACCATGCCCAAGACCGCCAGGCAAACTTGAGCTGACATGCAATCTTGCTGGCAGAAAAGACCCAGTCATTCTCCAGCAGGGCCGCAGGGCCGCAGGTCCAAGTTGCGGACGGAGAACCGAGTAGCAACCACCACCACAGCGAGCCGGCCAAGAAAGCCCCGATAGACACCTGTTTGAGGGCACACGCTCTGGTTCCCAGGGGGACATCAAAGACGCACTTCCCCTCGATCAGGCAGCCTGGTCGAGCAGGGGCCTGAGATACTTCATTGGAGAAGTATGATCTAGCTAACCACGGGGGCCCTACCCAGGGACAGCGCTCCAGGCAGCACAACTGACACTCGCGCTCCTGCTGAGTGCATGAGACGCGCACAAGTAAGTGGTGACCGACCCAAGGGAGACACGGGTACGACACCGGCAGGCAGACCCTACCTCCCAATCATCAGGACATGCCTGCTCCATCTGTGGTAGAGTGTGCCATGAGGTGGCATCAACGGCAACAACGTTGTCCAATGAGAGATAGAGAGTGTGTATGCGTGTGTATATATGTGCTTGTGTGTGTGTGTGCGTGATTGTGTGCATGTTAGAGACCTTGTCAAGTGTCCACCTCCCCATGTGTTGCAGTAGCTGGGAGAGAGAGAGAGAGAGAGAGTGCGTGTGTGTGTGTGTGTGTGTGTGTGTGTGTGTGTGTGTGTGTGTGTGTGTGTGTGTGTGTGTGTGTGTGTGTGTGTGTGTGTGTGTGTGTGTATACATGTGTGTGTGTGTGTGTATGCGTGTGTGTGTGTGTGTGTGTATACGTATGTGCGTGCATGTTAGAGACCTTGTTCTTGTCCTGCGTGTCCACCTCCCCTGACCCCATGTGTCATAGCAGCAGGGTGAGTGTGTGTGCGTGCATGTGTGCATGCGTGCATGCGTGCGTGCGTGTGTGTATTTGTGTATATATACGTGTGTGTGCGAATGTTAGAGACCTTGTTCTTGTCCTGTGTGTCCACCTCTCCGGGCCCCATGTGTCGTATCAGCAGGGCGAGTGTGTGTGTGTGTGTGTGTGTGTGTGTGTGTGTGTGTGTGTGTGTGTGTGTGTGTGTGTGTGTGTGTGTGTGTGTGTGTGTGTGTGTGTGTGTATACATATATGTGTGCATGTTAGAGACCTTGTTCTTGTCCTGCTTGTCCACCTCCCCTGATCCTCATATGTCGTAGCAGCAGGGTGAGTGTGTGTGTGTGTGTGTGTGTGTGTGTGTGTGTGTGTGTGTGTGTGTGTGTGTGTGTGTGTGTGTGTGTGTGTGTGTGTGTGTGTGTGTGTGTGTGTGTGCGTGTGTGTGTGTATACGTGTGTGTGTGTATACGTATGTGCGTGCATGTTAGAGACCTTGTTCTTGTCCTGCGTGTCCACCTCCCCTGGCCCCATGTGTCGTAGCAGCAGGGCGAGGGCTTTGGGCGAGGGGTGACGTGTGGCCAGGTGCAGCGCCGTCATCTCCTCGCGGTCCTTCAGCAGCCAATCAGCACGGCGCGACAGCAGCAGCTTCATGAAGCGAGTGTTGCCCTGCGAAGTCCACGTCACAACACACACACACACACACACACACACACACACACACACACACACACACACACACACACACACACACACACACACACACACACACACACACACACACACACACACACACATACACACACACACACACACGCACACATTACAGCTCTTTAATCTACTTTGTTATTTGTGTGAGTCCTTTTATCTTTTTTTCCCTTTTTTCACACTCACACACACACACACACACACACACACACACACACACACACACACACACACACACACACACACACACACACACACACACACACACACACACACACACACACACACACACACACACACACAGGTGCACCCCAAGGTTGTGTCTTGAGTCCTGTCCTGAAACAAGTGTTACCAAAAACATGACACTAAATATCAGGAAAAAAACATATGAAATGGTGGTGTACTACCGAAAACAACAGGGAAGATACACTCCACTACATATCTCTGAGCAGAAGCAGAAAGGAAAAGGGTAGAACGTTTTTCAAATACCTTGGGGTGCATATCATTAATGACTTGACATGGACAACAAACATCCAAAATATTATTAAGAAGTCCAGGTAACAATTAAATGTCTTACACCTGTTGACGTAATTCAGAGTTTATCAACCCATCCTGAAAATCTTGAAAACATCAGCCTTGGAGTGTCAATGGTCTTAATATGGTCCATTACCACATGGCATGGAAGCTCCACAGTGCACTATGAGGAGTGTGTGTGATTACTGTCAATGTCCTGCCTATACGTTAGTTCAATTGCTCATTGGAGACTGGTCAAATGCAATTTCAATTTTCTGTGTTAACCCTGTTACATATAAATATATACACATCTGCACTTTACTAATTTCGTTGTACCTGTACAATGACAATAAAGGCATTCATTCATTCATAAAGTACACTTAGACTTTTTGATTTGGACTTGGAGTGGTGTATCCGTGCACCTCTAGCTGCACTGAAGGACAACTGCACAAGGCGAGTTAAGTCCAGAGACCAAAAATGATAAGAGACAATTTACATCCAAATCAGGCTATTTATGAAACCAACGTTTGGAAGGAGACAATGCAATGCTGTCTTCAGGCAAAGACAGAAAGATTAAGAAAGAAGCTTCCTCCCTCTGGCCACCCGCATCATGAACTCATAATACTTGAACCTTAGACCCATCCCCCTCTTTCAGCTCATTTCCAGCATGCTTAACAGAAGTGGCTCTACGTATGTGACCAATAAACTAGCCTTGTATCCCTGTATCTTTGTTTCTAGTATGTGTTGTGTAATGTAAGAAGTCACCCACTGCATTGGCCACTGAGATATAGATGTATCATGATGTACGTCCTCCCTTTAGATAATAAAAAAAGTTGCCCACTCTGGTGAAGGGGCTGCAGATGTCAATTTGTCATCACACACGCACGCACACATATGCGCACACACGTGCGTCGCATGCACACACACGCGCACACGCGCACACACACACACACACACACACACACACACACACACACACACACACACACACACACACACACACACACACACACACACACACACACACACACACACACACACAATAGCTTATTGATCGTCAGGCTTGTTCATTCACAGGGAGAGATGGCTCCCCATAACAAGCTCTTAGTGTCCAATCAACACAAATAAACATCACAGTGTAAACCTACACACACACACACACACACACACACACACACACACACACACACACACACACACGCACGTGAGTAATGACAAGTACATTTGAGGATAAAAAGCGTGTGTGTCTGTGTGTGTGTGTGTGTGTGTGTGTGTGTGTGTGTGTGTGTGTGTCTGTGTGTGTGTGTGTGCATATGTGTGCTTGTGTAAAATCTCCATAAGCTATGTAACCAATGCGTCTCCAGAGTGTGATGTTGCATACACCACACAAAATAATAGAGAGCGTGTATGTACTCACTCGCTCTCCCTTGTGTGTGTGTGTGTGTGTGTGTGTGTGTGTGTGTGTGTGTGTGTGTGTGTGTGTGTGTGTGTGTGTGTGTGTGTGTGTGTGTGTGTGTGTGTGTGTGTGTGTGTGTGTGTGTGTGTGTGTGTGTGTGTGTGTGTGTGTGACACGGCTCTCTCTCTCTGTCTCTATTCTCAGCCCAATTAGAGGTCTAATCCCTGAGCTGAAGATCGTATTGATCCCGATGTCAGAGTGTTAACCATCAACTATCAACACACCGCCTCTCTGTCTCTTCCTGACACTGGCACACACACACACACACACACACACACACACACACACACACACACACACACACACACACACACACACACACACACACACACACACACACACACACACACACACACACACACACACACACACACACACACACACACACACACACACACACACACACACACACACTCCTCTCACTCATTTCACTGTCTGTCCCTGTATACTCTCCGGCTTTATTCTTTTCAACACCCATTCATCTCTCCCCCAGACGCATTACTGCGAGAGGTGCAAATGCAGGCACACACATGCAACACTAGGGGGCAGAAGAGCACCAAGCAAGGGGCAATGTGGGTGGGGGTCGGGGTGGGCTGAGGAGTAGGGGTCAGCAGGAGGGTATCTGGTGGCTGTGTGTGCGAGAGAGGGTGAGTGAAAACGTTGGACGTGAGCGATCAAATGCAACCGTCAAGCGACACATTTTCTGTTTTGAAAGTCCTTCAGCGATGTAGTATAATATCTATCGACTTCTAAAAAAAGTACCTCAGCCCCAAAATGAGAAAACGGAAATAACAGAAAGGATGAGTGATCGTTCAAATGGGTTTTAATTTAACATGATTTACTACACCAAGTGGAATTTGCTACCACCACAGCCACCTCCTACATCCATCCAGACAGTCAGCAGCTCCCCACCCAGCAACACCTGATGCAGCACGCCAACACACCAAGATGAACGGTAACACTTTAGAATAACTACCTATTCACAGCTGTATAAACACTTCATTAACATTTAATAATAATTAACATTTCACAACGCATTTACAAATGTTAATAAATGACTAATGGCCAAACTATGACTGCACAGTGGAGTGGGAATCAACTTCTACTGTGTGAGTTTCATGTGGTTTTCATGCCTTCTGGTCTTTGGAGGAGAAACTTCCAGGACCGATGCGACTGCACTGTGTTAACATAGTATTTCTTTCCTATTTATAAACATTTGTAAACATTTTGTTGGTAATTAGTTCATTATTGATGAAGTGTTTATAAAGATGTGAATAGGTAGTTATTCTAAAGTGTTACCAGATGAACATTCATAGCCCCCACAGCAGTGCCCATGTCACTCAGTGCTGCTATTCAATCTGGTTCCTCTTGTCCTTTCGTTTGGCCTCCAGCCTCGTGACATGATTCTCTGCATCATCAATAATCTTTTTTTAAATATATTTT
The DNA here is from genome assembly GCF_034702125.1 of Engraulis encrasicolus. Taxonomy (NCBI): domain Eukaryota; kingdom Metazoa; phylum Chordata; class Actinopteri; order Clupeiformes; family Engraulidae; genus Engraulis; species Engraulis encrasicolus. The sequence continues at coordinate 51,218,779 of NC_085861.1, read as the reverse complement.
TGGGGTTTACACCTTCATTATCCTGACACCACAGGATAGTGTCAGAGAGACAAGAAACAGGTGAGGAGAGAGAGAGAAATTGTGTAAAATCTCCATAAGCTATGTAACCAATGCGTCTCCAGAGTGTGATGTTGCATACACCACACAAAATAATAGAGAGCGTGTATGTACTCGCTCACTCTCCCTTGTGTGTGTGTGTGTGTGTGTGTGTGTGTGTGTGTGTGTGTGTGTGTGTGTGTGTGTGTGTGTGTGTGTGTGTGTGTGTGTGTGTGTGTGTGTGTGTGTGTGTGTGTGTGTGTGTGTGTGTGTGTGTGTGTGTGTGAGACTGAGGCAAGGGGCCAGAGTGCTCAGGAAAGGCCAGGAGGAAGCCGATTGAAATGTAGCCAATCAGAAACCACCCCACAGCCCAGCCACCAGGCCACTGGCAGCAAGGTACCTGATATCCTGCAGCCCAGCACCAGTCCCGACACTCTGGGCCAAGCATTCAACCCACAAGATCACACAGCAGAGCAGCTGTCCGACACACACAATCAACACAACCCTTACATGACTCACTGAACCAGCACCTCTACCCATACGCACAACACCAACAGTGTCAACACCAGACGCCAGCAGAAACACTTGGCCCTAATGTGTTTCATGATTTAATATGATTCAGTTGGGCAAGGAATAGGGTTTAAACCTTGCAGAGACATCAGTTTGAAACTTGCAAAGGTTTTCTGAAGAATTGGGATCTGAAGCAGCATAAGTAACCGTGTTGAAGACAACACCTTCAAGTCAATTTGAGAATTCCTACAAAATTAACGAACATGGAAACATAGATTTAAAATTTGAAAACAAAACATTTGCTTGCTTTTCCAATTTCTAATCTGGTATGAGGGTGTATTTTTCAATGATCAAAAGAATGGGCAAAGAAACTAGCAGAGGAAAGGCTGTCCTGTCCACTCACACCAACCTTATTCATGATCAAAAACAGCATCAACTAAGCAATCAAACACACCTTTCTCTAGCCTCTAATGACTATTAAGTTATATGTTGTGTATATCTGCTTTTGCTATGACTAGGCAGCAAATGTCCTGACACAAATTCCTTAAAGATACAGGCTTTAATATTTGGGGATATACAACACGCAGTATAACTATACATACTTTTTTTGTTACAAAATGACCTTCAATGGAAACTTCAGTTTGTTCATTAATACATTTAAGGAAAAATAGGAAGGCCTTAAACACAAGCAGAAAAATGTCTGTCTCGAAATATACCAAACCATAATCCTATAATCAAACTGGCTGTAGTATGTGAAAGTGTTGCCGTAGCTTTCTCAGTGCCAGCTGTGAGGGCTGTCCAAAACTGACTACTGCCTTAGGTCTTTGTTCTCAGGCTCCACCTGTTCACGTTCAGGACGCTATCTCCTCTGGCTCCTCTGATTGTCACCAAAGATTAAGGTGCTTGTGTGAACTGAACTCAGTCAAACTGGCTGTGCTTGATCATAAAGGAGGGAGTTCAACGAACTTGCCTTATCCAAAAAGTATAAAAGGCCTTAATGTAAACATGGCTATTTTAAAGTTGAAAACATTGTCAGGGCAGACGCCTACGCAGCTCTGCATGATGTTTGGTCTCCAACCAATCAGAGATTTCTTTCAAATAATTCAACAACTTCTAACTATTTATATCGGCTGTATTTATTGTTGATCACAAGGTACGTATGTTTAGGCCAACCCAGAACCCATACTTACTGTATCTCAAAACAAAAAGTACAGCATTTGGTTTTTCAGTGTGAACCATGAGTTGTTCACTCTGTGGTTTCTGAACATAACTGGTCCCTGGAGCGGCACTGACTGGCCTGTAAAGAGAGAGTTCTGGCTCAGTGCTGATGATCGTAACCCTTGGTGAACACTGCCTTCTGCAATGTACATTATTTTGTATGTATTTATTTTAAAATATTTTTGGAGGGCTTTTCATGCCTTTATTTCATATTGACAGTGAAGAGATGACAGGAAACAAGTGGGAGAGAGAGAGAGATGGGGCAGGGCTAGGAAATGACCCAGGCCAGACTCGAACCCAGGTCCCCATGGGCATGCTAGCCATAATGCGCCCACTGCAATGTTCCTTATTAACACACCAAGTGACGGCTTAACTAGTAAGACATTGCCCCTATTACAACATTGCTATGTAACGCTGCAATGTGTAATGTCACAGTAAAGTTGTAATGCAGTTGTCAGGTTATTCTAGCAAACACTGAAACATTCCACCAAGCAGAACGGTGTACACTAATTGGCTGACATCATTGACAACATGTCACTTACCAATGACAACAACATCATCAGATGACATGAGCAGAGACAGATTAGCGTACTGGTTAGATATGGCTGCAGCCTAGGGGCCTCCACAAGCCAGGAGTTAGACGACATGAAGATGCTCAACGTCACTGTGCACATTCTGATACATCAAAAACCCTTGTCAAGCACATCCTGGGGCAGTGGCCCCTGGCACCTCCTGCCCCTGGCCCTCCTGCCCCTGGCACCTCCTGCTCCTGCCCCTGGCACCTCCTGCCCCTGGCCCTCCTGCCCCTGGCCCCTCCTGCCCCTGGCACCTTCTGCCCCTGGCCCCTGGCCACAACTCATCTCCAAGAGCTGTAATGAAGACCATCAAGATGAAGGGCCTTAACCCATTTTAGCCTGATGCAGCGTATACGCTGTTTGACCTTTGGCACCTGGAGCAATAAACTATGCTGCATTCAGGCTCTTGAGATTTTATTAAAAATGTGGGTATGTTAGAGCTGAATGAACACATTCTAATTAAAGATGGGGGTCGTGGGTTTTAAATGCAACTCATTTCATGTTTGTATGTTCTCGAAGGCTGAGCTATTTAGATTTTAATAGGCAGAGGGCACCTTTTCCCAAAAAGGGCTTAAGCATTCAGCAGGTGTTTTTGCATGTGCCCTAGGCTTAAATGAGTTAAGGAACAAGACTCTGTGCAGGGGCTGCAGCAAAGTGTATTCTTGATGGTGAGTCCAAGATTCTTGCTGAAGGATAAATAACTGTGTACACTCCAACGAGGTAATGAAAGAGAGGTCCCTGGGTAGGAAGGGAAAGATGCTCTCCACTTCTAGTGTAAAAAAACAACGTTGGGTGGGAAACAACAGTCCATGAACTTAATAAAATGTTCTTCTAACTCAGTGATTCTCAACCTTTATTGAACAAACGCCCCCTTAACCTCATCATAAGCCTCCCAACACCCCCTTGACATCATCATAAGCCTGCCAAACTTTGTGCTAAAAAAGGCAAATTAGACTATTGGCCCCTTACCACAACGGAGCGATGCCCTCTCAGTTGCCTCCTTCTCAACGCCCTCCAAGGCCTCCCTAACGCTATCTGTACCACAACACTTAACTGGCTAGATACACTGGGAGGCCATTAAATTAACTGTTTAACTGATTAACTGTGTCACTGAACCTACAGTACTGTATAATGTTTGCGTCCTCTGACGTCTTCAACCGCAATGTGTATTCTGACACGCCTATTGAAAGTGATTTTGCTCTTCACAGGACATCGGGTCAGCCTCTGGAGTAACGCAAGTCACTGAAAATGGAATCTGGAATTTTTGCCTTTACAGGAAGACATAACCGGATCAAGTGCATCTTGGGACAGAGGACTCTGGCGGCACAGCCCCACCCCTGAACGAACACCAAGCCCAAAACTGATTTCAGATAACTGGAATGAAGACCAGAGGCTACAACAAACCTACACTCTTGATAATGAGAAGCATTTGGTCACACTCAAGGAGTTAATCACTAAGAGCGCTCATAGAATACTACAGGAGTACACTTACATTCTAATATAATATTGAAACCTGCAATGGCAGGTTGAATAAACAATTGAATGAATGAATGAATGAATGAATGAATGAATGAATGAATGAATGAATGAATGAATGAATGATACACACACGCAAAGACACACGCACACACATACATGCACATACACACAGCATTTGTCTGTACCCTATACAGATAGAAATGAAACAATTAAACAAGCTTCCACATTCATTCATACTGAGCTTCATTTCATTGGTACATGTGTGTGTGTACCATGTTTGCAGGAGACGGACAGTAAGTCTCTCTCTCTCTCTCTCTCTCTCTCTCTCTCTCTCTCTCTCTCTCTCTCTCTCTCTCTCTCTCTCTCTCTCCTTGCTTTCCTTGCACCTCTAGGCAAACAGGTGCACAGCATCGCAACATTAGAGGTGCAAGTTTATGTGTTTTTAAGGTCACAGGCGCAGTAAAGCAGCTTTCTGTGTCGCTGTGTGTCGCTGTGTGTGTGTGTGTGCGTGTGTATGTGTGTGTGTGTGTGTGTGTGTGTGTGTGTGTGTGTGTTACCTTCTGAGCGGCCAGGTGCAGGGCGGTGCGGTGGCTGTGGTCTCTCTGGTTGACGGCGGCTCCGGCCTTCAGCAGGGCCTCAGCACAGTCCAGACGGTCCGCCAGCACAC